>NC_051083.1:1879140-2179140 GCF_004664715.2 Peromyscus leucopus
CAAAGAGCTTTCCTTTATTTACTTTTGTCTGTTCCCTGATGCTCTGAGATATCTCCATCCATATGCCATCTTACAGCCTACCTCAGTCATATACACCAGGTACAATATTTTGCCTGGTGTTCTTAGATGTAACATAGCCATCTTCTTGCTTCAGCATCAGCTCAAGCTTATTCACCTAAATAATTGTTCTTTAACCCTTTCACAAGCAAGAATTTCGGAGAGCCTTCCCAATACCTAACCTGAGGCTATGCAACCCTCCTGAGAGGGAAAGGGTAGTTTCTAAACCTCTGCTTGCTGAGTTCCTAGTGTTAGCCAGGGCCACACCATTTCAAATAGCTCCTCCATTTTGTTTGAATTGTGACAATTGTAGTAAGCACAATTATATTTGATATATAGAAGAAAATCAATTGTGTTTTCTAAGTTCTTGACTGTTATACCCCAAAGACCCCAATTAATGACCTGCTAAGAAAGATGTTTATTGGTTATCTGACTACTCACCACTTACCCCAGCAATGATAACTGCAGGCCAAAAAGGGTTCCTGTCCTATGTCTTCCTCAAAATAGAAGAGAACACTAGGCTCCAGTTCTTACACAGGCTCCCTGTGCAGGATAGTTGCTTAAAATAAAAGTCTGCGCTGCCTTAATTCACACATTTTTCCTTGTCTGTCTTCGCTTCTCACTGATTTAAGTTCTAATTCTTTTTCCAGAGCCCTGTCAGTTGACGCTAAGCTTTAAGTCTATGAAAGAACTATGACTTCTTCTTTTCTCATCTTTATTTATTTTTAATACAAGTCAGCCCAGAGATTGTACATACACAAGTCACAGGGCTGTATCTTCTGTCATGTCTAGAGCCTAAAGTAGATTTCTCTCCTGCGTACCGTCTTTCACCTGCTTAGCAGTTTATGACTTGGGGTAAAATTACAAATAATTTTGCTAGTAACAATAGTGATGAACTTTATTATAAAGAACTTGCAACAAAAACTTACACACAACAAGTAGGCAGATCAAAAGTCTATACATCTCAATGAACTTCTATACCATTAGCATAACCATTCTCCATTGTGGAACTTCGCATTAGATTCTAAATTTCCACTAAATGTATTTTATGCTCTTCGCCACCATACACACAAAAGAAGGCCCAGAAATAATGAATGACAATTTAAAATTTTTAAACATAAATAAATAAATTTGGCATAAAATTCATAGCTATAAATACAAATCTTGGATACTTAACCAATAATGTGCCCAATATCTAAAGTTTTCTTCCCATAGGTATCACAGACAATAACTATAGCAAAAAAATTCTGAGATGAGAACAATTCCACAGCTAAAATAGGCAACAAGTTGAAACAAACTATAAAGTGACCTGAAAAATGTTCACAGTTGACTACAGAATTTAGAAAAACTCCTAGTTTGTGGATGACATTACAATTAAATGCAGAGATTCTGCAAAGTGAAAGCATACAACTAAATGCATAGAGTTTGCACAGTAAAAGCATGCTGTCACATGCAGAGATTCTGCAGCCTGGGAGCATGCAAATCAGTGGTACCTTACAGTGATATGAAGCTTTCTCACCTGAGAAACCCAGAACTGAGACTCCAGTGCAAGCCAAGTATAAGTACTTGAACCAAAAGCTTCTCAGACTTTACAGCTCCTGAGTGTGTGCATAGGATGTTTCCATTGTGTTTACATTTCTTTGTTTTTTTGTTTTGTTTTGTTTTAGCATCAGTGCTCAAAAAGTTTCTGATTTCAGAATATTTCATATTTCAAATTTCGGGTTTTCAGATGAGAGTTCCTCAACCTATACAAGCTTCACTTTTCTGCATTTCATGTTCCTCCTTTGTGTGAAGAAGCCCAGAATTCCTAATACAAGGAGTTCTTACTGAGATAACATTTTCTGGGAAATGGCATGTAATAGGTAGGGAAGAACCATCAACTTTCATTATGCTTTCTTTCAAATTATTATTTTTTTAAAATAAAACTCACCTGTGCAGTATTTGCTTTGCTCTAAAGAACACCTCCTCCATGAAGACCATGAGCTCATAGGAAACTGGGAACTTGGCCTGGGTTCACTCAAGTGCTGAGTTCACAGGTCCCAGAATGTAAAAAGCACAATGTCAATATTTGTGCAACATTTGAAGTGCGATGCAGGCTAACCTCGACAAAGTGTCTTAGTTTAAGGGCACCATTAACATTCAAAGGAAATGATCCTATTCGGAATCCAAATCAGTGTGCTCTTTGGTCTTAATTTTACCACGTTACTGTTCTCAGATGACTTCCTACGTAGTGTAAATGAGAAACGCTACAGTTTTCTTCTTCTCAACACAACCCATCCTACTGGGTCAGGTGGGGTGAAGCAAATGTTACAGAATGTCCTCCATCATTAGCTTGATAGTTCAGTGCCCCATTCCTGTTAGCAGTTCAGAGTGGCCTAAGGCAGCAGAGAACAAAAATGCTTTACAAAGTGCATTAAGATTTTCATCTCTCACAAGAGACTATTAGTACAACCATGGTGATCTCAGACATGAAGAGGTACAGGACAAGTAGCTCCAGGGCAAATTTATGCATATACCAGAGGAATCCCTGGATATCTTTTGTGGAACAAGGAAAGCAAATGTCTTCATTTCAAGGAAGAAGAAACCAAATTTCAGAGAGGAGAAGCCATCTGCCCAAGGTCAATGACAGGTCAATGAGGACACTGGGGCTGTCAAACATGGAATAATAACTTCCCAGACCAAATCATCAGCATCATCCCAGCCATGATGCAGATAAAGGTGCTCTATAGTCCATCACTGACTGTTTTCCGGGGGCTGAGTCCCATTCCATAATACATTTTATCTCATGTAATTTCCTGTCCACTTCATTAATTAATTGAGAAAAGTTGATGGGAAAATAAATTTGACAAAAGTCACATACCTAGTGCATAATAAAATCATCATACTCTCCTCTCCTGAGTTAAACACTTCTGAAATCAAGGAAAAAAATCTGAGTTGTTTTTTCTTTTTTTAATTTCCTCAAATCTTACTTCTGGAAGATAATGCAATGAGTTAAGAAAAACAGTGTGAGGTTTATGTGTATTACTTTGTATGGTGGTTTGAATGAGAAACGTTTCCCATCCCTGTTCTTGGTGCTGTTTCATGGAACCTTTAGGAGGTGAAGTCTTGCATGTCACTGAGGGCAGCCTTTGGGAACTTATACTCTGGCCCCCCTTCCTGTTTCCTTCTCTGCTACCTGTGTAGAACCGGCTTCCTGGCCCTGCCACTGTGCTTGCTGCTATGTGTTCCTGACCATGGTGGGTTTTATTTCTCTAGAACTATAGGTCAAAATAAATCCTTTGTCCTCCTGTTTTGTTTTTGTTCATGGTATTTTATGACAGTCACTGAAAAGTAAGTAATATACCTTGCCTCTTAATAGCTTCGTCCATATCGTACCTCACAACCATGTTACAGTTCTTCTCCTATTACAGCCAGTTCCTTTACCTTGTAAGACCAACTGGAAAGACTAACCCACAATGTCAATACTAAAAATATTAAATTCCTTTTGGACCTTCCCTCCCAAGGCATTACAAAAAAGGCTTTCAAGATGATATTCTTATTCTTATCAGACTGATCACTCAAGCTTTTCTAGACCCACAGATTGCTCTTGTAGATTTGGAAGACACTTGAAGAAGTGAAGCCAAAGCCCCATACACTGCAATGTAAAGTCTGCTTTACTAACAGCCTTTCTGTAATAACACTGCTACTTCACAATTTAAGCTAAATGTACCATCCTTAGTAACCTCCTGATTGCCCAAGTCATCTTCAGAGGCTTCTTAGTACAACAGATTCTCCATTACTGTTGCAATAACATATTCTTCCATGTACACACACACACACACACACACACACACACACACACACACACACACATACACACTCATACACACAGGAGTAGGAATCTCTACTCTCCTGACAAACATTTATTAAGAATCCACTAGCTGCCAGATCCTCCACTGAAAATTAATTTGAGACTATGCATCTAACACCCCAGGCCATAGAAGTCATTTAATTAATATTTATGTTTAAGTGAAAGAAATATGTGAATGAGAGGACAGATAGGTAAATGGATGTGCTCATAAAACAGATCTGCTTTGCTGGAATTAGCTGGTGATACCCAGTACTGGTCGAGGTTGCCTTTCTGAGAAATTACCTGAAAACAGAAACACATGTAATTTTTCTCTTTTAACATAGGAGTATCAGCTAGCAGGAGCACACTACCAGGGAAGTTAGGCCCCAACTCTTTTCTTCCTGTTAAAAAGAAGTTACAGTTTGAGAGAGGAGCTTCATATCAGCATCTGATTACCTGTTTAACAGAGTTCCAGGTTAGCCAGGAAACACACTGCTTTTCTCCTCATTCAGCAAGTCTTGAAAGGCCAATTAGGCTCTCAGTATTAATCCACATTGCTATTGTAACTGCCTCCGAGTCAGCACAGATATGATTAACAGATTTCAGAAAGGCTCACAAGCCAGGTCTCTCTCTTTCTCTGTATTTATTACAAGTGACAATACAATTTATTGTTATAGAGAAATACACAGAACTAGTCACAAAATGGTAGAGTAGAACACTCTTCAGGTACTAAGAGAACACTGTCAAACTCTTAAAGTCTTAAAATTTCTCTTGATTGCTTCTTTCCTTCTTGGCTATGGAGAAGCTATACAGAACCTCTTAAGATAGAAAATTCAAGTGATATTTTTTTCTCTCTCCAGCCTCTTAGATGCAGTGATCCATTGTGCTGAGAACACTAAAAGGGATGAGGAGTGTCCTATTGCTAACAGGTCTTGATATCCATGTCTTGGGTAGGCATGTAGAAACAGCACCTTGCATCTCTACCTCCTTTTCTGAGCGTAGATACAAGTAACCAGAATTACCATAATTCACCTTTCTCATGCAACATCATGGTTTAAATAAGAGAATAGTCATAATGGGAATTAGCAACTAGAAGTGATACAGGGCAAGTGAGGTCTTTGAGAGCTGCAGAGTCTCTCTTCTTCATCTCAAAAAAGCATAACTGGGGAGTTAGGGTCCAGAAAAATCAATTGTCACCAAGGAAACCTCAAGCCAGTGGCTTCTAGATCCTTTATCTGGATAACTTAAAGAATGAAATCCACAGACAATAGGAGGATGCATTTAGGAAGGAGTTTCATTATAGGCTTAAACAAAGGTTCATAGCTGTTGCTTAGATGCAGTCAGTGTAAAAGATTTCGCTGTCTCCAAAGGAAGAAAAGACAGAAGTGGGACAATCAGAAAACACAGCTTTCTCCAACAACTCAAAGGACTGTGGTTACAAGATAAATGGCTGGTCTAAAATATAAATAATGATGGGCCAGCACCCTGAGCCTTGCTTGTCCAAAGCAAACATTCCTGAACATACATAGCATGTGAGTTTGGATTGACATAAAACAACTATCTTGAGTCATAACCATCAGGACTGCCATGAGGTAACCCTCGTTGACTTTTTTTTTTCATTTCATTCTAGTGCATTATGAGTAGATAAAGCCATTAGAGTGGTATGTGGGCCCTTACAACCCCAGCACCAGGAATGTATTAGACTGACATTGGTTTAAGATAAACTAGGAACATTCCAGCTCAAATAAATTTGCTTTTGTCTTGATATATATGCCCTTCTTTCTGATCAAAATTAGATATCCTTTTGCTGGTCAGGACTCTGCTTCTGTTAATAACTCCCTGAAGACACTTTACCCTGGGCAGTCCTGGATACAGTGGCCTCACTGTGCCCTAGGACAAGTGGTTATTGTTCTTAGCAGACTGGGAGAGAATCCTGCTGGCTGGGGGAGAATTAAAAAAGGGGTCCTCTTCTATTCAAGGAGGGGCAGTCCATCAGCTGGGAGCACAAAGCAACATTTGAGAAGGCCATAGAAGAAGCCACCAGAGACAGATGCCCAAGCCCATGTCAGAACCTCAGCTACTATCTCTACCTGGTTAATGGTCAAGATAGTCACAGTGACATGTAGACAAGAGAATGAAAACGACCTTTCAGGAAGGACTGGTACTCACTCCAGAGAGCACCATGAAGGGCTTTTGGATTTGTAGAAACTTTCCTATTTCTTGGTTAGGGTGGCAAATGTGTTATTCTATGCTTTTGTTCAAATTCAAGAATCCTATATAGCAAAGAAATGAATTGTACATATGTGAATACATTACTACAAGGAGTGAATATGCAGACAGACAGGGGTGGCTACATGTATAAAAGTAGACTTATGGTCCGCAACCTGTAGCAATCTACCCTGGAAACCACTTCTTTATCTACAATCAACAGCATGGGGAGTTGGCCTGGCAAAAGCCAGACAGCCATTGCTCGTGAATTTAGCAGTGACTTCTGTAACCATCAGTCCAAAGTAGATAAGACTTCATAAAATAGCTGGCGGGTTTCTAGTTCTTACCCAGAGTAAGCCAAATGGATGATGCTTCTCAGCCACAGAGGGTACCAGCTTCTACTTACATAGGGTCCCAGTTTCTACTTATCCAGCCTTCAGCTTCCCTGTGCCAGCAGCCTTCACTGCAGGTGTACCTAAAGGCTCAACCATTTTCCTCATTCTAATGCTTTCTGTTGTTCTGTCCATCTTTGATGGTGACTGATTCCCTAATTGTCAGAGGCTCAGAAAGACTATCCTTTTTTTCCCTATTTGGTTAGTCTTTCTTTATTGACAGAAAGTTCTATGTTTTATAGCTATAGAAATGCCTTCATAGTTCTCTCCTAACTCAATGGAATCACAGCATCCTAGCCTCTGCATCCTTTTAGAAGTTAACTTGCTCGTTGAGGAAAAAGAATCCTAAAAGAAAAATAACACAAAGTCACCTTTACCAATAAAGATTCCGACTAGACATTAAGGATGGCACACTGTGGCTGAGCCAAACTGAGGTTTAAAGAGTTTGCAGAGTGAGGATTAAAAACTTTTAAATTATTTCAGTGTACTATGTTTGTATCGATTATCCAAATTCCCCTGTGCTGCAATTCATTTGCTGCTTGGATAAAGAGATAATGTGAAATTATTAATGTGCTTTTGCCATAAATAATTAACTTCATCATGGGGAAAACTGGGGAAGTCAATTTTAAAAAAAGACTTCTAATAGTAATTGATATTTATCTCTTCTGTCTTTATAACTATTAAAAGCTGCTCATAACACTTATTACTGTCACTGGAAGAGAGAATATGTAATTCATCATAATATCAGATGATTTATATATAGATTGTAAAAGGGGTAGCTCTCCTCTTTTGCCATTCATAAAATGGTAAGCTTCCAATAAATCACTCTGCAAAGATTTTCATTCAAGTATCATCTCATGTTTCAGCATAGAGGAAAGGAGCCCTGATATCATGATTATAAATCAAACACATTGACATGGCTAGATCTATGTACTATTCATTAACAGATTTCAGATATTAGTAAAATTCTATTTCTCCTTAATTTTCTTTTCTATTCAAGGGATTCTCACCCATGTGTATTCATGAGAAGTGTAGGCTTTCCCAGCCTTTACTGATATTAAAAGATAGACTACCAATTTTACTGCCAATAAACCACATTTGATTGTCTCTTGTTCTCTCTTGACCATAAATTGTCCCCTGATGCCTGGAATGTTCACCCTGTAGGAGTCTGGAGCCCTCACAGAATGTACCATGAGTGCTCGGGGACCAGGATGAGCTATTGACTCAATGTGCTATGTCCCCTAATTCAGCCCCATCTTCTGCCCATGATGAGAGAATCTCACTGCTACTGTGGAAGCAGAATCCACCATGGGTACAAATTGCAAAGGGCAATTCATCTAATCATGGGTCCTTTTCTCAATTCTGAATCATATCACATACCATGTTCTTGGTATGCTTCTTCCAAATCCATGTGTTGAAATTTACTGACCAATTTGAAATTATTTAGGGTGTTAGTGAACATAGGCTATCTAAGACATCCACTACTGGCATGGTAAACTTTTTCTCCAGAGTTCTTTAGTTAGCCAATTCAAAGAACAGTTGTTTTTAGCCTGTGTAGTTGGAAAGTTTTTCCAGGTCCCACCAAGCTCCCGCATTCCCACAGCTTGCTTATAAAATAATCACTCAGAAGCTTATATTAATTTTAACTGCTCAGCCATTAGCTCAGGCTTATTATTGACTAGCTCTTACACTTAAATTAACCCATAATTCTTATTTATGTTTAGCCACATGTCTTGGTACCTTTTCTCAGTTCTGCCTTGTCATCTTGCTTCCTCTGTGTCTGGCTGGAGACTCCATACTCAGCCTTCTTCTTCCCAGAATTCTCCTTGTCTGCTTACCCTGCCTATACTTCCTGCCACGCTACTGGCCAATCAGTGTTTTATTTATCAATCAATCAGAGCAACACATATTCACAGCACACAGAAAAACAGTATATGTTATTTCTGATATCCATGCCTTGAGACTTCCTGTCATTTCATATGAGTCATCTGACAGGAGCTCATCACACATCTATCAAAAAAAGATGCAGTGTTTTTTCAAACACACCCAAGGAAACTAAGGCTTAAAAACGTTAAATAAATGGCCTGAAACCACAGAGGAAATCTGTTTGAGTCTATGTTAGTCCTTGTCTGTCAGCAGAACACTTTACTCCATGTGTTATAAAATCCCTCTCCACAGAAGAGCTCAGATGATGGAGAAAAGCATTAAAATGTGCAAGTGCCCCAGGACTCATATTTTATCTGTTTCCTCCTTTGCCCTATCACAATGGTGTATTTAGACTTCCCATATGAGGAGCAAGGAATGTGATAAGCTTTTGAACAAGAAACTTAATTCTCAGAATGCCTAGCTAATGCAAGTATATGAAGGTAATATCTATGCAGTGTCTAGAGTAAAAAGTTTAAAACATTACATTTATTTCTTTATATAAACAGAAAATTCTTAACAGGGAGCTTCAGTACTCATACAAATCACATACAGTACTCAGTACAATAATTTCTCCAAAGTCTTCATTACATTCTAAGCTGCCAGTTGTCATACTGGTTTTTAACGTAATTTTAGGAAATTTTCCTGCCTACACCATCAATTCCAATACAAATAAACTCAATGCAAATGAAACGAGCTGTATTAATTCTTCCCATGTTGGCATCCCTTAGCCTTGATCCCATGGGCACTACATGGTCATAAATTAAATTCTAAAAGCCCTAATCCTAAGAGGCCTGGTTTACATTCGGGTTTGTGTCATGGAAAATCATTTCCCTTTTGTAGGCTTTAGTTTTCTCTTCTGTTTACAAAGAGAATCAGACTAGTCCATCTCAAAACTTCCATAATTCAAACCTGGAGGAGTCAGATTAGAAACGTTCAATGCAGTCTTTACTACATACTCCACCACGTGGCAGAGGAGCTAATTTAGCAGTACTCATGAAAAATTTGCCTAACAATGCAGCACAAAGACTCTAAAAGACTGGTTTGAATACAATCACAACATCTCATAGAGCAGGAAGGTGAGATTCAGAGTAGTTTTATGTTACATTTTACATTCTTCGAAAACCTGTGACACAAGGAAAAGATGTCAGCTCTGCAGTTTGTCATCTATATGATGGAGATGACTGTGTCATCTTAGTTGTGCGTTTAAAATGAGATGATGGTACCTATAACTCACTTAATGCAATGTCTGGCACCTGACACATGCTTACTACAATATACACATCATTTTTACTAAAGAGTTAACAGTGGAACTGAGAAATGAATTTGGATCTAGTTTCTGAAATGTCTAAATTGTAAGGATTTTTAAACTAATGATCTGCAAGAGATCTTATCATATCACATTTCTCACTCTGTCACTGGGTTTTCATCTGAGCTACATGCCTTCTTACTTGAGTTATCCATTCTCTTCCTCCCTTGTATTCCTGGAAGGCACAATTACTTCTTGATAGGGGTAATTTTGAACTTCAAACTTCAATACACAGAACTATGGATATCTATTTTGGATTTCATGTCACCCACTCTTCAAAGTGTTAGGACTTGACAGATACCAAAGAGATAAGATAAAATGGCCCCAGGAGGAAAACTAATAGTAAACTTAACCTTTAATATCTGATCACACTGCACCAAGAGCTCCCACTGTACTAACAGATTTGATCCTTACCAAAAATCCAGTTAAGTGAATGGACACTATTATGATATGCTTTTACAAATAAAGAAAATGAAATACAGAATCTACATAGACTTTTAATCTGTTCCTCAATATCATGTGATATCAGGACCTTCAGAACAACTCTTACATTAAAAAAGAAAAAAGAAGGTAAACTGATTGTCCCCCTTTAAAAAAACATGCTCTCTAAAACTCAGTGGAGAATTGGTACTAGGCAAGTGGTACTGTTTAAAAATCACTTTGCAGACCAACATGGAAAAGATGTATCAACCTCCCAGTACCTCAGCACAGCCTTAATCTCAAGACTTCCACAGGCTTTCTATTTAGTTAATTCTTCATGGAATTATTTATAACATTTATAAATTATATTAATATTATGTTGTAAAATATTTATATTGTATAATATATTAAAATTATAAATATTTATAATATTTAATAAGCTTTCTAGCAGCTGACTCATTTTCTTGTTGTTTATGACAAAATAATAAAAATTAATTCCTTCCTCATAAATGTGCTTTTTCAACTCAGTGCAGTTAGTCAATGCTTAGATTCTCCTCAAATCCCTCCACCAAGGCCTTATTACATCTTTAGATAAGGCTCATATCAAACTAACTCCTCTAGATGAGCATCGTGGATTATGCCTATAATTCCTGGACTCAGGAGGCAAAGGCAGGAGTATTGTCACAATTTCATAGCTGGCCTAGGATACCCAATGAATTCTCAGAGAACCTAAGCTTCAGAGTAAGACTCTACCTCAAAAACCAAACCAAAACAACAGCAACAAAAGAAAGCTCTAATTCTATTCTTAGTTTCTAGTCCTGAGTCACCTTGCACTGGTCTCTTAACTTACCTTCCTAATACATTTAAAGTACTCCAGAATGGGAATTCAATATTATAGCACTGTGTTTTCTATGGTATTCTTAAAGCCTAATGGTTTCTTGATTCTGATAAGAAAAATATTTAAGAAGCTATAATTTAGGGATCTTACTTTTACCTTGTAGTAAAGAACTTTCAACAACCAATTCGTTTCTTGCTAAATGTTCATGGAAGTGTAGGACAAATTTATCTGAATAAGGATAGCAAGATTCCTTTGATAGAAAACAGGTAATATTTGCTCCGTTAAGCAGAACAGTAAACAGCCCTTGCTAAGGATTATGACCATTCTATTGGAAACATGAAGGAAAGATACACTTCCCAGAGCCAGGTATGATAGTGTACTCCTGTAATACTAACACTCAAAAGGCATAGACAGTAAGATCACAAGGTCAAGGCTAACCTGAGCTGCCTAGTAAGATCTTTCTGATATCAAACAGAAAGGCATAAAGACAGCATAAGAGAGAGAGAGAGAGAGAGAGAGAGAGAGAGAGAGAGAGAGAGAGAGAATAATTTATATTCATTATTTTTAAAATACACAATTAAAATGTTTTATTTAATGTCTTAGCTACTTTTCTATTGATATGATAAAACACCATGGGAAATTCAACTTATAAAAGAAAGTGACTAATTTGGGTTTCTGGTTTCAAAAGTTTAGAGTCCATGATGATAGAGCAAAGGCATGATGGCAGAAATAGCTGAGAGCTTATATCTTAATCAAAAAGTAGGAGGCAGAGAGAAAGAGAAATACACTGAGTATGGTCCAAATATTTTGAAACCTCAAAGCCCACCCCCAGGGACATATCTCCTCCTACAAGGCCACATCCCCTAATCCTTTCCAAACAGTTCCATCTACTGGGAACCAAATATTCAAACATATGGGTCTATGGCTGACATTCATCTTCAAACTACCACATTCCACTTTCTGGTTCCCATAAGCTCATGGCCATATCAGAAGGCTTAATCCAACTTTAAAAGTTCCTATAGACTTTCACAGCCTCGACACAGTTTAGAGAGCCCAAGTCTAAAGTCTCTTCTGAGACTCAATACAATCTCTTAATTGTAACCCCCTCTAAAATGTAAAGCAAAAACCAAAACACAGCTTCTAACATACAATAGCAAAGAATATACATCAACATTCCAAATGAGAGGAATGGGGACATAGTGAGAAATGTTGTACCAAAGTAAGACCAAAACCCAATAGAGTAAGTGCTAAATCCATAGCTCTATGTCTTAGTTCATGCACTTAGATGGCTCTTTCCTTTCAGTTTTTCTATGTGCAACACATTTTTCTCTCTTAGAATGGCTCCACCCATGTTTGTATCTCTTCTTGGCAGATGTCTCAAGACTCTGGTATCTCCTACATCTTAGTGTCTCCAATGCAATCAAGGCTTCACTTTCACAGTTTCATGCAATGGACTCTCAGGGCCTCCTTTAGATGACTCTCTGCCACACTCCTTGACTCAGTGGCTCTCCTTAACAATGGAGGAAGATTCCACAACCCATTTACACATGTATCTATCATGATTCTAAAGCCAGAACCACGTAGACAACACTGCCAAGTTCTTCTACCTGCTTGGGATAGAAGTTGACCTGTTTGCAGAAGTTTTCCTTTTTTATAGGTTTTTTTTTTTAGAACAGAAAATCCCTCAAGCCTTCCTTTCTGCAAGTTGAAAGCTTGGCTAGCTGGGGTCCTGCCCTGAGGACACTACTCCTTTTACTCTATTTTGAATCAGACTTTCCTTAAATCTTTTCATCTGTTTTCAGCACAATCCTTAGCTCCAACATTAAATTTCTTAGTGCCCTTTTTCACTTCAAATTGTATAATTTTTGTTTCTTTTTGCCATTGTTTGCTCCTTCTTAATGTATACCTGAGAAAAATAATTACTAATAACTACACAATAGAGTGGCTGTCTTGAAATCTCCAATACTTTTAAATTTTGCCTCAGGCAAATTTTTAGAACAAGACCAGAAAGCAGCCACCTTATTTACCTCTTGAGCTAATTCTCCACAGTCCACATTGCTCTCAGCACTACTGTCCTCCAAGCTCCCACCTGGATGGTTGTTAAACACCGCTTACAGTGTTCAATTGTTTCTTCTAGTCCAGAATCCATGGTATATTAGATATGACTCATCCCTTTCAAAGAGTTTCCATACTGCTATACATAAGCTACCTGTCAGTGACTTAGTGGACATTAAGCCTAAAAGATTGGCTGTCATGTTGCCCATGTTGAAGGAATAGGAGGTACCCAGACAAAGACACATATGAATATGCTAACTCTAGTACTATGTGGCATGCTAATCCTAGTACTATGTGACAATGGTTAAAGGAATAAGGAGGAGATTCCAGTATATATACAGTTTGGTATTGTTGTGTTTGGGGATGTGGTTAGTCCCTAAGTGTCTAAAAGTATGGAGAGAGTTGTTCTCAATTTAGTGGTACTGGAGAATCTGACTTTTAAAAGGTGGGGTCTTTAAGATGTAGTGTAAAATAAGAAATATTTGGATTATCTGGAAGGATCATGCCCTCAAAAGAAAGTAGGGAATACATCATATTACCTTCAAGAGCATTGTTATAATGAAGCCCTACCCTAACTCTCCCTGGCTTCATGTTTGAGATGTGATGCTTCCTATCAAATATGCTCCCATCACAATGTAACTTCTCCTGTTCGCTAGCCCTTAATACAGGTCAAACAAATGTGCTGCTTGATGCTAGACTTTGAAGCTCCAATAGAGAAAGGTAAGGAAACTTTTTCTTTGTAAGTCAACTGCCTTGGGTATTTCATTATAGTAGTGAAAAATGGATTCATACAGTTTCTACCTGTTTCAGGTGGGTTCACCAGGGATCCTGTATGTTCTCCTGGTGGAACTAGCATAATGTTAAACAGCTGGTTGATAAGATGGCTGTAGGGACTGAATGTAGTAACTTACCCACTTAACTATATAATGGGTTGGAGCTCATTGCAAGTTAATTCACCCCATCCCTGACCTGAGAACTGTTACAACACAAAAAGGTTAACCAGCAAAGGATCTAGCTTTGAACTTTACCACCACTGCCCTCATTTATCATATTCTACCCCGAATTCATTGCAAATGCCCAAGGACAACTCAAGTCTTGTCTGCTAACATTGCCTCTTGGAGCTCTCTTTTACACATAAACAAAAGTACAATAATAATACACAGAAGCACACACAGTGTGGCTCCTTCCACGTTTTCCAGTTGGTCACAATTTAAATGTCATTCCTCTTCTCACTGTAACAAAACTTCACTCAATGCTGTGCCAATTCATTATGCAGCATGTTCTACACCAGGCACATCAGAGCAGAGTTGTGCATGCAAAAACTGTACTGACTCATCTTGTAGCATATCTTACACTGCACACATCATTGTGTATATGTAAATTGTAAATAAAATAGATTTATTGTCCCTAATTATTAACATGACTATATCTTTATGAAGTTTTCTTCCCAAGATCACTTCCACAGTGTAAAATATAAAAATAGAAGGGATTTTTAAAATATCATTGTTCTTGTTATAGAATATATCCAATCATAAGAATGAAATGCCTAACTTTTCATTTTAAATGGCATTTCTTTACTGATAAAACCAGCATCTTTTGAACCAATATTCAGTTGGTATTACTCTTTAGGATGACAGACAAAGATACAAATGGCCACATTTGTATCAAGGAAACACCAAGGAAACACAGACAGATTGAACTTTCAGATAAGTTCCCTTTTAGTCAGCTACCACTTTAGAAGGAAAAATTTGGATACCTATTCTACTGGTGTCCACAATCACTTATGCTTATAAAGGAAAGAACCAGTATCTAGTACTTCCTGTGTAAAAGCATATCTTCTCTTTTCTCTGTGTCTAGCATGATGGCAAACCAAAAGGAAAATCCAGTGGACATGATATGACATAATTTCCTATGGTGATGAGTGTCTTGAATATGGTAATGATATGACTCAAGAAAGAACACCTTTATTAATGGGAAACCCTAACACATGCAAATTATTCCAGCCATGAAATGTTCCGAATTAGACATCAATGAAATCAGTATGCAGTTATCCAAATTTTCCTTATAAAAATGTTTTATTTGAGCATAAACAAACTGATCCTTTACTGCATACTGCTAACATCATAATGAAGTTTATAAGACAATGACTGTCATAATGCTATCTAAAAAGCAAGTTAAAATGCTTCCACCATCTCATTTTGGTAACAAAATTTATGTACATGGCATCAGCCTGGCTAATTATCACACTGGCTATATTCCAAAACAAGAATTAAACATAGTCTGGATATATACAGTTAGGAATCTAAGTCAGTATACTACAGAGACACTGTACCCCAAGGTTAATGATGCTATTTATGAAAGTCAAGATATGGAATCATCACTGATGTCCAACAACAGGAATAAAATGTAATACAAATGCACAATGGAGTTTTATCCAGCCATAAATGAGAACAAAGAAATGTTATTTACAAAAAATTGGTATAACTAGAGATTGTTGCATTAAGCAAAACTGATATACTCAAAAAGAGAAGTATTACATGTTTTTATGATAAGCATTATCTACACACACATACACACACACACACACACACACACACACACACACACAAGACAACTTGGGTGCTGGGCCACCACCAAATGAAAGAGAGGTCACAAGAAAAGGTAATAGGAATAACTATAAAAGTATAATGAGGTATATATGAAGATATCAATATAAAACACATTGCTTTCTACACTAAAAATATTAAGAAAAAAGAAATCAGTTTGAAAGATTTATCCAGCAAATTCATAAGGTAAAGGATGTTTTTATCTAGCTCCATTTTGTATCACAAAGAACTAACTTTCCCACACTACTGGCTGCAGCATTCATCTTCTGGGGGCTCCAGAGGAAGTGAATCTGAGCTGTAACATTCTTCATTCAGGTTCAAAAGAAGGCGAACAAACAGCCAGGAAAAGACAATGGCAATGGTAGAAAGCCAAAGAACTAAGGCTAAGGAACCTGAGAAGGAACAGAAGGGTTATATCCCCCAAAAAAATACTGATGAGGAAAGCATCTCATACAAGTCTTCAATATATGATAGACATATGTGTAACTATATACAGCTTAGACATATATATTTCATAGAATAAATCCAAATATTTTACATGTGTAAACACAGAAAAGACAAGATAGAATATATAGAAATAGACATAAATACAGATGGGACTTTAGTATTTCTCAATGTAACATTTCAAAACAAGAAAAAAATAATTTGTATTTAAAATAATGTTGCAATATTAATGGGAGTTAGGTAGAATAAGATTGCACTCCTACTTTAAAATAAAATTTTAAACAATGAAAACCATGATTGATAAAAGAAATAATAAATCTGTAAATATCCTAAAGAAATTTCTCTTATAGGGGCCAGGACAGAAAAACATTCCTAAATATGATAAAAAGAAATACCAGGAAAGATATCTGACAACAACTACACAAAAAAAAATCATTATTTTCATAGCAACAAACAAATCTAGACAAAATTATGAGAAGGAAAATATTCGTGACATATCCCAGGCAGAAGTCAAGTTTATTTGCTATGCACCGAATGTCTACAAGGCACAAAGTAAAACCAACAATAGAAATGAAACATGAGTGACAGACAGGAGCAGCTGGCTTTGGGAAAATGCAGCTGTTAAACACATGAAATAGTCCTTAACCTTTCTTTTAGAAAAACAACCTATTAGTCGGCATGCTAAAATAGAGCATTTATTAAACCCCATGTCTGCAAGGCTGTGGAGAGGGATATTTATCTGTGACTCTTAACAAGACAACTTCATTTATCTTCATGGTTTATATCTATCAACATTTAAAATATGCATTCACTCTTCAAAGCATCACAGGAGATGTACAACGTAAAAATATGTTTAGAGATATATGATATCATCACACTGTCTATAACAACAAAATTCTAGGAACAACCTAACATTCATCAGCAGGGAGGAGCAAAAGGAGTTCACCCACATGTTTGAATCACCAACAGCTTTTCATAAGAGGGAAGAATTTTTGCAGCTCCTGACTTAGAAAATTCTGAGATATATAGTTACATTTCAAGGACTAGGGGAAGATACTACAGAATATACAATGGTGGTTTTTTTAAGTGTATGTTCTTAAATAATACAGAATATCTCCTAAATATAACAATGATATATAAATATATAAATATGAGAAATATAAAATATGAGAACCTATAAAATATGTTATTTCTGTGGAAAAGAAACAAAAATTTAGTGTAAAAAATTGGATGAATTTTTGGTACTTTAGGTTTATCTCCTGTGTTTTATTACATTTCTGCATAGACTATGTACATTTCTAAAAAATGTTAAAAAGCAGTAAGTAACTGGGATGGAAATAACATGATACTAGCATTTATTTTTAAAAAGGAAGTGATTATTACTAGCAGGGGTGTAGCTCAGTGATATAGTATTTTCTAGCTTGCTTGAGGCCCTTGGTTCAATATATAGTATGTAAAAAAATTTTAAAAATAAAAACAAAAAAATTTTGAAAGTCAAAAAAAGAAAACTATATTAATTTGAGACAATACAGAATTTTTAGCAACAGAGCTTGCCAGGGATGAAGAGGGTATTATATAGTAATGAAAGGAATAATTTTACAAGAAATATACTCATTTCAATATGCATACAACTGAATATTAAAACAGGAAACACAAACTGATAGAACTACCAAGTGAATTAAATGAATTGACTATAAAAGTGATCATATCAATAATCCTATTTGAGTAATTGGCAGATCAAAAAGACAAAAACATCAGTAAGATTGGAAATGACCTGAACCATGTCATCATTGACCTTGATGTAACTAATAGTTATAGAATACGTATCCAATAACAGCAGAATATAGATTCTCCCAAAGCTTACAAGGAATATTCTCAAACATAGACCATATTCTGAACCAGAAAGTATACTTTAACATACATGTATGTTCTATATGTTTTGAATGTTTACATGAGTATGTGCATACAAGCAAACACACATATTTATGCAACTACTTGGGAGTCAGAGGTCTAGTTAATGTCTTCTGTGGCTGTGCTCCACTTTGTTTTTTTGAAGTAGCACATCCATGCTGGCTGTAGAGTGAGCTCCAGTGATTCACCTGTCCTCCTACCCTGGGACTAAAGACCACACAGTCATGTACAGTTTTCTAGATGGGTACTGGATATCCAAATTCAGGTAGTCCTGGAATAGGCAGAAACCGATGGATAACAGGAAGCACTCTACCAACTTATATTTACCACTGAGCTATTTCCTCAGTCCCTATATGCACAAATTTATAAAATAGAAATTCTACAAAATATGCTCAGTCTACTATGTAATTAAAACAAAATGTCAACACTAGCAGAGAAGATAGAGTATATCCAACTATTTGTAGATTAAGCATAATTTTAAATATCACATGGGACAAAGAAGTCTCAAGATAAAGTTTTGAGTATCTTAACTAAATGAAAATAAAATAGAAATTACCAAAATAGATGAGATACATCAGGAACAGTGCTCAGAAAATCTATAGAAAATGTATATATAAGAACATCAATATCATAGTCTGACCTTTAACCATAGCAAACTAGAAAAAATTACATCAATTTAAAACTAAGGCAAACAGAGAAAAAAATCATAGAAATCATCATTGATGTCAATGAAATTGAAAACAAGAAAACAATATATAAGCATCAAAAGTTTAAAAATAGTTTTTATAGAGATATAAATAAAATTTATATATATATATATATATATATATATATATATATATATATATATATATATATAAATTGGAAGAAGCCAAACTAATAAAGAAAAACAAAATATTCAACTTGTTAATATGAAAAATAAAGCCAACTCCTCATTATGGAACTTATAGACATCAAAATAACAATAAAGAAGTAAATTTGTTATAGTTTGAACACACAATGTTTCCCATGCCCAACTCATGTTTAAACACTTAGTTCCCCAGAGGTATTGCTGTTTTGAGAGGTCCTAGAGCCTTTAATAGTCAGGCCAGGTATATTGGAACATGCCTCACTTTGAAACAGGAAGACTGAGAGTTCAAAGGTCACCATAAGCTACACACTAGGTTGCAGACCATTTAGGACTATATAGCAAAAGACCAATTCAAGTAACAATGACAACAACAACAATGATAATAGCATACAAAAGTAGTAATAAGGAAATAATGTGTCAAAGCAGATGCACTGGTCAATTCTGCCAAATATGTAAGGAAGAAGTTATATCAATTATACATAATACTTTCCCCAAATAGAATAATGCTTCCTGATTTGTTCTCTGAGAACAGCATTTCTGTAATGATATCAAACATATTATGAGAAAAGAAAACTGCAGGTCATTATCTCTCATGCCACAGCCCAAAAAGCAAAATTCCACAAATGAGATTAAAATTGACAAATGAAATTATACTTAATATAATATTAAGTGGGTGGTCAGTTCAAGAGTCTCCTGCAGACAACTAAATCTGTAGATGCTCAAACCCTTGAAACAAAATGTCAGAGTACTTGCATACATCTTTGAGCATCCTCATGTATTCTGCATCTCTACTTACTCATTACACCTCAAACAATATAACCACTGTGTTGATAGAACACTGTATTATTATTAAGGATTAATGGCAGAGAAGGGAATTCCATGATGTTAAGTTCAGTTCAATTTTTTCTCAATAATTCCAATATATACTTGATTAAATTTATGAATACAGAACCCCAAACTAGAGAGGGCTAACTAACTGATCATCAAACTACAAAGCTCTGACAACAATGTTATCAACAGAACGAAGACACAACCCACAGAAGGAGAGAATGTAGTTGCAAGCTATGCATCTGGTAAGTGTTGATTCTCTAAAATAACAATTCAACTCAGTAGCAAATACACAACTTTGAGTAAAAATGGACAAAAGGCCTAATTGATAATTTCTTACTGGTTCGCAAGATGCTTAGTGAGTAAAGGTATTTGCAAAGCATGACAGCACATACTGCCCTTGACTCCAACTCCAGGGACACTGGTGCCCTCTTCTGGCCTTTGAGGACATATGCACTTACACACACAACTACACATGGACACACATTTTTTCTTTTTTTTTTAACTAATTTTTTATTTATTTATTTTACGTTCAACCACAGTTTCCCTTCCCCCTCTCTTCCCATTCCCTCCCCCTACCTCCATTCAAAGTTTCCAGACCATGGCAGAAAGTGCCACATACACACATAATTTTTAAGAGAAGGAAAAGAACAAAACTGAATGCTTGTTCGTAAGGTCAGGAATTAGCTATCTCACTCTTTGCAACTATTATGGCAGAATAAAATAGACTGGGCAGTTTATAAATATGAGAAATTCATTTATCACAGTCTAGTGTCTAGGAAGCCCAAATTTAAAAATCTGGCAGAGCTGATAGCTCACAAAAGCCTGCTTCCTGGTACATAGACAGCAATTTGCTCACTGAGGGTAGCATAGTAGACGGGGCAAGAAGGTTCTTTGAGGCATGCTTTATCAGAGCACTGATGATGTTAATGAGTGCTCCACATAAGGCAATGCTGTCCTCTCTAAACAAGTCAATATCGTTCTGGGCATCCTACATAGTATAATAAGACAAGAAAACAAACAAGACAAATAGGTGGGCTATAAAGGCACAAATACTTTTTATCACAAAGATATTACTAAGTAGTAGATTCCAAACACACCAACAAAACTTGCTTGGAAATAATAAAAAATTGGGGCTGGAGAGATGGTTTGGTGCTTAAGAGTGCACACTGTTCTTTAAGAAGATCCAGGTTTGGTTTCCATTACTCCCTGTCTGTAACTGTAACTCCAGTTCAGGGAACCTAACTTCTCTCCCTCTCATGGATTCCACACACCAAACCTCAAAAAATGAAAATAATTTTAAAATCATTTAGGAAACTGAAAATGAAAAAGACTCCAGACCTCCTGGGCCCTCACCATAGAGAGGGTTGAGAGCCTGACATTGCTAAGCAAATCCTCAGCAAGGAATAATGCAGAACAAGTGCATGGTCTCCAAAACCCTGGTATCTCTGATTGGGTTCCATATTCTGCTCCTCCCAGCCTAAGTCCTGGAATGCTTCCAGCAAGAATCTTAGAAGGCCAAGTTAGAGTGAGTAAATTTGTAAAGTAGATAATGTATGCAGTGACTGGGGAGATGGGTCAGTGAGTAAGATCTCTTGCTGGGCAAGCCTGACAACCTCAGTTCAAATCCACAGCACTTATGTAAAAAGGTAAGCATGGTCCCAGGTGCCTGAAGGGCCATTTCTGTGGGGATGGAGACAGAAGAATCATGGACCTTGCTTGCTAGTGCAATAAGAGACCCTATCTCAGTTGAATAAAGCAGAAAGTGATAAAAGAGGTCAGCCACACATACATCTTTATGTACACATGTATATATATAGTGTCTACACATATAGACAATACATGTATATTTCTCTGTGTATCTCTCTCTCTCTCTCTCTCTCTCTCACACACACACACACACACACACACACACACACACACACACACACACACACTAAAAATAACAAATCAAAAAGACCAGAAAATTAGAACCATGGATATAGATAAGTGGGAGAATACTTTCCTTGCATATGAAAGTCTCTGTGTTTAATCCCCAAAACTACAAAGAAAACTGAAGCAGTTTGAGAAAACTTGAACAAATAAGGAAGTCTGGTGAAGAATCTCACTTGTTGACCAGTTACAAGAATCCATGTTATTGATGTAGAATCACTAAATATAACCCAAAACACACAATACAGTAATGGAAATTTCTATGAAAAGCAGGGTGAGGAACAGTACTAAGGAATTCTCTCTTGGTCTGAGAAGATTAAAAGATAACATGTTTGCCATGCAAGCATGAGGAACTGAATTCAGATTCCTGGAATTCACATAAAGCCAGACATGGTAGCATGTGGTTGTAACCCCAGTGCTTCCTTGGCGAGATGGGAAGTGAGACAAGAGAATCCCTGAAAGCTCATGGAACACCTAGTCTGGCACATGCAAGCTGAACAAGAGACCCCAAGATCAACATCTGAGGCTACACTTAGACCTCCACAAACATTATATGACATGAGTACAGCCACACCCATACTCACACACAAGAATGCCAACATGCTCGTACAAATCATTCTGCACACAAATACACATCATCTATTCATACACACATGGGTTTTTAAAAAACAGAATTCTCTTAATTTACTGCATCGCACTCTAAGCACAAAGGAAATAACCTTTCTCCAAGGAAACAATGACTTCAGAGAAAAGGCAGACTAGTTTCAATACTTCTTCCAGGCAACGTGCATGAGTTTGACCTGGGGTTGTAAAACTGCAAATTAGCATTCTACACCAGAAAATGTTAAAACTAACCACCAAAGAATGGGAAGTTGGAAAGAAAGAAAAGACTAAAAAAAGAAGTGTCTTCGTTAAAAAAAAATAGATTTATGCATATATGTATGCAGTGTGTGTATGTGTATGTAAATAATATTTTAAAAGAAATTCTGTTATGAGTTCCAATTATTTAATTTCTTCACAACTTCTTATTCTTAGAAAGATTTTTAGCAGTAAATCAGATTATCAAAATCTCTCTGAATATGAAAGTGTATGAATACAAATTAAGGATTATCTCTAGAATATTTTGCTGCTTTTGAATTAAAGTACATGTTTCTGTATAGTGAATTAGACATGTGTTCAAGGAAAATGAACTCTTATCAGGTTCAAGTGACAATAAAATCATTTATTGAACATGTTTAAATACTTGAGAGGAAGGTTTGGACACACTAGAAATGGGACAGTGGTAAATATTTGATCTTCACAGTCACAACTACTCCATTCTGCCATTAAGATGCAAAAGCAATCACATGTGGTATTTAAAAGAGTGGACATGGTCCTTGTGTTACAATAAAACTTTATTTACAAATGTATCAAGATAGATTAGATATATATGGTAATTTTGACATGCTCTCTCCAAAGCTAATATATATGTAGATATTATATATACATATATTTATTAATATAATATATGTGTATTTCCATTGAAAGAAAACACTCTTAACATTGGTGATTGCTCACTAAACATTGGTGATGAATGTTAATTATGAACATAAATAGACATTATTGAAGAATTCAGAAGAGTATGGAATATCTTGATGAAAACAAGCATTCTAAAATCATACTTTTCAAAAATAGAGATCAGTTAAAATTAACTTATCTTCTTTTTATTATAGTGCCTAGCTGCTTTATGTGCTAGTGTTAACATTTAACATCACACCATAAAGAATACTTACAATAGTAATATATATTTATATTATCAATAATATCATGTATATGTACCTGACTTTGAACAATTATAGAAAGTTCTATCATACAGTTAGTTATCTCAAGAATTATTTATTGATCTCTATCTCTCTTACTTGGTATTCTCCTTGGCCCCCATATAATGCTAAAATGATCATTTTATTCTTAAATCTCCTTTCAGTTCTCAGGCAGTTTTTAGGATAGACTCAACAGGAGTGAAATTATACAGTGTGAGCATTTTGTGGCTTACAATATACTTTGCTGAATTCTTTCCAACTCCCACCTATGGTGCCCGAGATGTTCCCCTCAAATAAAGTAATACAAGCTCATTTTACAATTAGGGACCAATCGTCCCCTGAATGATAGAACTTGGGATCACAGATAAATCTCTAAAAGACTCCATCCACGACAAGCTATTTATCACTTTCTTATGGGAAAGTAAGTTTAACTGTTTGTCTCTGGCAAGACATAAGGCATTTATATGCTTCACAGTGGGTGCTACGTAGGTAAGCACCACAGCAAAATCTCAGAGCAGTATAATTAATCATCAGAGGCGTCTCACTGTCCGTGACCATAAATCACAGGCAAGCACTTTTCTTCCCTGACTGATATAAAATGAACATAAATGTGGGAAGAGAATCTGATGCTTGTCAGAAGCTGATATGTATTTTTCCGCTTCTTCCAGAAGTAAGCAGTAGAAGGTTGCACAGAACACATCACATTCTACTCTGTGATTTATTTTCTCTACCAAGTATTATTCAGATATGGGGAAATTGCAAAAGAATCTTGCTTCTAGCATCCGAGCATAAAAACACAGTAAGATAATACAATCTAAAATCAATATAAATCTCCAAGGAATGCACCAAGCTTAAAATGACCATGGTACAAGTGGCCAATGCAACTGCTTACAAACCTTGTCTATCTTAAACTGAATGTGGAGGAAGGGCATGTTTTCCACCTTTTATGCAACTCAGATGACCTAAAAGCAGCTCAAAGATTGAATTCCATTGCCCAAATTGAAATCCATCCTACTAGTAGTTGAATTGTGCTTTGGGACAATTTACCTCTCAAAGTGTTCACTGCAACATGGAGAAAACAATACTGATTCTGATAGGCTGTGAATAAGAATAAGTAAGACAATGCATAGTAGGTGCCTATGAAAAATCCTGAAAATATGTGATTGTCAACAAAACGGACTACATCAGAAGCTCTTGCTACTTTCAAGCAAACCAAAAAACTTCACTATGTCATTCTTAATAATTTAAGGTCTCTGTTAATAGCAAAATTAAACTGCAGCATGCTGTTTTGCTGGCTTGAACCTCATTCCCAATGACAACAGCTCTAATTATGATGCTTCAGCAACTCTGTTTAATTCTACTGAATGCAGAAACTGATAAATAACTTGAAAGCCTCATAAGCAAATTCATGCTCCAGGACAGCCCTGATCAAAGTAAATTTTCATCTGACTTGCTCAACCTCACGTTTTTCAAACCCGTGTTTGTATAAAACCTAGGCATCATTTTACTGTACACATTTCATAGGAACCATTTCTGTTTCTTTCACTTTTATTAAAGAAGAGAGATGATGAAAACCCCCATAAAGTACACATTAAGATCTCCATAGAGGGACTACTCATAATATTGCAGGAGGTACTTTCTGGAGTCTTCAGAGTTGAGTGTGGTGAACATACATTATGCAGTCCTTACAAATTCATGTTGTTCCTAAAATACAGTGTTTTAATGGGAAAATTCAATTGAACCCATTCAAAATAGCACAATTTCTTCCTGACGAATAAGCGCAATGATAGGAAATCAGAAGTCCATTAAGCAAATTCACTGAGTTCCTTATGTTATGAACTGAAAATAGCACAGGTGGTTGCAGAACATTACAACAGAAGATAATTAAAAACACTTCAACAAACCCTGGTGTGTATTATTATTATAAAGACGGAGGGCTCGCTATGTGACTTCACGGTGGCTTCTATTATAATTGTGGGGATGTCTGGGGAAGAACTCCTTCTAAAAGTAGAACTTCAGCCAATGATTTGAATATAATTATCCATTAAGGACAAGCTCCCAGAAGAATCTAGTGAGGAACTGGGAAGGGGAGAACATAAAAGAAGAAAATCTCCCCTGTTATGAAAGTTACTTGCCTCTATGCTTTACTATCAAATTCACATGCTCATTAAATGTTCACTAAATGTCTATGGCTATTATTACAGATGCAAATAATAATAAACTCATATAAATGATATTCTGTTCACTGATAAAACATTGTTATGGTCACAAATGCATCCAAGTTGATCCAAAGCCTCACGGAGAAAAGGAAGGTCACCCAAGAGAAATCAAACAAGGTATATCAAAGCCATCCACTCTATAGCATCTAACTCAAATGCATCTTTTCCTAGCATTGGATCAAGGGCCTTAGGTACTATCTGAACCTATAGCTGAGAAATTTCATTCTCTCAACAAGTAGGAATTTTAAAAGTGGAAAAATAGGGATGAAGATTGTATTATGCTCTCAGTCTAATACTGAGAGCATACGCTAACAATAGAATGAACCACTCTAGGCTAAGGAGATGACTCAGTCAGTAAAGAGCTGCCATGAAAGCATGAGGACCTGAGTTCAATCCTCCAGGACCCACTCATGTGAAAATGCTGAGTTTGGTAGCCACACCCATAATCCCAGCTTGCTGACCAACCAGTCCAGGAGAATCACTCAGCTCCAGATTCAGTGAGAGATAATGCTTCACAAAATATTAGTTGGGGAGTAAAGGTGATACTCCACCTCAATTCTGGCTTCCATATGCCTGCACACACATGCGCATACATACCACATACACATGTGCACAACCATGACACAGACACACAAGAAAGAATCATTCTAGAAATTCTTACAAATATGTATATGTATACATTCAACACAGAACCAATATATTTAATTATCTCAAACATCATCTACTCACATCTTCTTTGTCAGGATATCAACAACATTCAACAAATCATCAGTTGGGGCTTAACTGATCACTTACTTAGTGGTTCTTGTTTAACCTAGAGATACTCACTAACTCACTCAGAACAAGTTATTTACTTAGATAGTGAAATAGTGACCCCATGTTCCTGTATTTTACAATTGCACACCAACACATCTCATTTTCATATATAATCTTGACAGATCCCAGAACTTCGCAGGCACTGCTAGCCACATTTCATAAACTTCAGAAGTCTGAAGCAAAGATGATTGAGTAAACTGTTCCCCCATTCTGCCAATATTTTTGAGGCTTTCTTACATTCTTTAGGTAATTCTTATTACTGTTTTATTAATGCTCATTTTTATTAATGTTTAAAAACTTCCACATTAAAATACTTTCTTTTATTTTCATTTTCATAAACTTCACTGTCTTCCCTGCCTATAATAAATCTTGAATAATACTTTTAATATTTTAACAAACCCATTGTCTTCTGATAGCAAAATAAGCTTGTGTTTTCTACAGAATTGGGAATAAAAGGTATTTCTCTAGGTGATTTACAAATATGATCACAGCTTTAAAACATTTTAACTTCTCAATGTCCTATAAGAAGAGAACATGGAGTGAGTTTATGTGGGCCTGGAATCCTTCCTTTCCAGACAGATTTAAAACCAATGACTTCGGTAATCAGAACAGCACTATACCGCAGAGGTCAGGTTAAGCCAGGACAGGGACCCACCCTTTATAAATGTGTTTATAACACATTCCTATCATGTTTGTGCTTTGTTGAAATATAGACTTTTCATGAAATGCAGCAAAACATTTCATAAAAGTTAGGGAGCCAATATCTAAAGTATGCAATTTTCTAAATTACTGTAATTGAAGTTATTGTTAGTTTCTGAGAGGAATGACTTCAAGAGTTCCCTAATTGGTCCCCAAGCATGCCAAGATTTCACCAGATAATGAAATGCTCCCATTAACCCATGCTCCTTCTCTGTCTCTGGGGAACATTGCTCATTTCCAGGTTAGTGAAGATGCCAAATCTTCTACAGCTCTGTGTTTCTGATTTGTAAGTGGATACAGAGAAAAGAAAAGGATTCCATGCAATTGCTAGCAAACCACAGGGTTTTCTAGTGGGTGAGTAGGTAGTGAGGCCACTAACTATCCACGATTTTTTAAAGAAATGGGGAAAATATTCAGGAGCAACAAGGGCATTAGCAGCCACACAGATCTATACTGGATAACACTTCTTTACTCGTTTGCACTCCATATATATCCATCTGCTCACAAGATTCTTATAATTTGAGTGTATCCCCTTCAAACTTTAAATAAACAATTGTGATAGTAATGAGAGATGGGGACTTTAGAGTATGTGCATTGGTGTCATAGCAATGGGCAGAGTCTATCAGTCAATACACCCAATTTTAAGTAGGCAAACATTGAAGAACAAATGTGGGAAAGCCAGGAAGCTTTTGATCTCTTAGATATAATCAGAAATGGAGCCATGAAAATGAAGAAACTCAAGGTCATGATTAGGGCTCTGGGCTTTGTTGCATGAATTCTATGTGGTCTTATAATAAAAACCCAGAGCTAGATATCAGGGTGAAAGCTGAAGGATCAGAGAAGCAGAGCAAGCCACAGCCACCACCTCTAACCTCACCAACTCCTCAGCCTGAGAGAGCCAGGGTTCCTGTCTCCTCCTGTCTTACATTCCGTTCTCTGCCCAGCCATATCCTTCCTGTTTCAACCTTCCTAGTGCTGGAATTAAAGGTGTGTGCCACCACTGCCTGGCTCTGTTTCTCTTTTAGACTGGATTAATCTCCTGTAGCCCAGAATGGCCTTGAACTCACAGAAATCCAGATGGATCTCTGCCTCTGCCTCCCAGTGCTTGGATTAAAGGTGTGTACCACCACTGCCTGGCCTCTATGTTTAATCTAGTGGCTTGTTCTGTCCTCTGATCGTCAGGCAAATTTTATTTGTTCAAAATATCACCACAGGGTTTGATACCAAGAAAAAAGAAGTTTAGAACATAAAATCAGTAAAGAAGAAATAGGGATAATGAACTTTGGTCACTCTGACTGTGATAACTCAGGAAATGTCAGAGAAAGATACCAAATAAAAGTTCTGAGATCTTTCAAGCTCTTTAATTGTGACAGAAGTTGGAAGATGCCATTTGAAACTCTGAAGCATATGGCCAAGAAGTTAAACCAGAATAACTGACGAAGTACTACAGGGGATGATCGCTGACCCTGAATGAAATGGACACAAGGAGGTCAATCAGCAAGAGATCCTGAACAGTATGAAAAAGGCTCGCCTCTACTGAGATCACTGCTACCTTGTGTACAGAAAGCACCCACAACTGGATAGGGAGCCTGTCCCTGTGTGAAATCTGGGTTTTGAGATCACAATTCCCTCACCCTCTCCCCTCAACACACACACACCAACATACATGGGTAACTTTAGCCAGGATTTTGAAACTATTTGAGGCTTTCTGAAGTGTTCTTTGATGTTGATGTTCTTTTGAAAATCATCTGGTGATTAATTCTGCAAGCACACAAGAACCACCTGAAACACAGGGAAGAAGGTAACTTGCCATTGCACCTTTCACAGCTTCACACCTGTCAAGTGTTTCAACACCCGTGCAACAAGAACAATTGCGTAGACAAGCACACGGACGCATGTCACCACAGGGGTCATTTGTCAACAGTTCCAGTTTTTAATTGATGCTTGTATGTGGGTCTCTCTTTGGCAAAGCCCAGTGAAGTCATGCTCTAACATCTTCAAGTGTGAACTCCACTTGTTTTATCTGAAAAGTGAAACCTTTCTTGTTGTTGTTTTGGTTTTGTTTGTTTGTTTAGCTTTTCAAGACAGGGTTTCTCTCTGCAAAACCTTTCTTAACTAAAAGGAAAATAGAGAAAGAAGGAGAGGAGGAAAGGTCCTTGAAACAGTGATGGGTCCAAGGGAACTGAGTGTGACAAGCCTTTTCTACAAAAGGCTCCATACACTTCTGAGTCTCACCTGGTCTTTGATTTTCACCGTGTGAGGAACACAGCACCTGTGGAACACCTCTTTGCTGGAAGATGCAACAAGAAGGCATCATCTTAGAAGAAAATAGGCCCCATCAGCCTTAAACTTCCCAGCCCATTCATTACCTATAGTGGGACACCTTGCACAGCCTTGATACAGGGGGCAAGGGACTTGGACCAGCCTCAACTGAATGAATCAGACTTTGCCCACTCCCCATGGGAGGCCTTACCTTTTGTGGAGGAGGGACTCGGGGGTGGGTTGGTGGGGGAAGGTTGGGCATGGGAGCAGGAGGAAGGATGAGAGGGAGATCTGTGTTTAATATGCAAAATGAATGAAAAAAACCTTAAGAGAGAGAGAGAGAGAGAGAGAGAGAGAGAGAGAGAGAGGGAGGGAGGGAGGGAGGGAGGGAGGGAAGGAAGGAAGGAAGGAAGGAAGGAAGGAAGGAAGGAAGGAAGGAAGGAAGGAAGGAAGGAAGGACAATAAGAGAAGGACTTCTATTCTCCATAAGCTTCCTACTCACAATGTGTTGGTTTGTTGTTGTTTTTTTAATGTCAGTACAAATGAACAAAGACAAGAACTAAAATGTCCAATAGCATATGATAGCATATTCAGCTCAAAAACCTTTGTGGAACAGTGATTGTGCTGGCTTCTGATATCTAATTTGAATGTGTAGGACCAAACAATTCTATGTGCAAAGCCACTTTATTACCAGTCACCAATCTATACCTCACATGGCAAATCAAAGATGTCATTTACAAAACAGGGGTACCTCCATAGAGTAGGCTCAGTGGAACCTACTGAGTGGATAGATGTAATTCAAAAGAAGCTCATTGATTTTCTTTGTCTTTCTAGAACTATACCAGGAAATTCCTCACCATGAAACAAATTTCTATGTACTTAGAGGAAATAAAGAATAAAGAAAGAAGGGCTAAGAAAGACAAGAAAACTGGGAAGGATGGGGCCTTGAAGACATGGCTCAGCAGTTAAGAGCATTTGTTCCTTTTGCAGAGGATCTGGGTTTGGTTTCTAGGACCAACTTTGGGCAGCTCACAGCTGACAATAACTCCAGATCTAGGATACCTGGCATCATTGTCTAGCCTCTGAAGGTGCAACATGCCCCTCACCATATGTACATAATTAAAAGAGTAAAAATAAATCATTGTTTTCAAAAGAGACAGGGTAGATTATACTGGCTTCATAAAATTAGTATAAATATTACCTCAGTTATATTTTTTAAAGTTTATATAGAATTTACTTAGCTTATTTCTTAACACTTTGATAAAGTTACCAGTAAAACAAACAAAATCTGGAGTTTTCTTTATGAAGGATTAAAAAGAAATAACCTTTTTTTCAGAGAATAGTTTCCACTTCTTGCTCTGTAGTCCAGGCTAGTCTCAAGCTCATGCTCTTCCAGCTTCAGCCATCCAAGTGTTGGGACAAGAGGTGAGACAATCACACCCAGCTCACACCATTTTAAGAATAACTTTAAATTTACAGAAAAGTTTCAAATATGCCCCTTTACTTGATGCCATGGTGCTTTGGATATCTTTCCATATGCTGTGAATATGTGTTGCTCTGATTGGTTGATAAATAAAGCCATTTGGCCTATGTCAAGGTAGCTTAGAGGCAGGCAGGAAATCCAAACAGATAGACAGGAAGAGAAAGGAGAGGCAAGGCAGATGCTGCAAGCTGTCACCAGGAGAAGAAAGACATAAGGGTATTGGTAAGCCACAAGCCATGTGGCGAAGTATAGATTTATAGAAATGGGTTAATTTAAGATATAAGAGCTAGCTAGCAAGAGGCCTGCCATAGACCATACAGTTTGTAAGTAATATAAGTGTCTACGTGTTTAATTGGGTTTGAGCAGCTGCGGGACAGGGTGGGACACAGGAAAACTTCTAGCTACACCATAGTTTGAGTATGAAATATCCTGCATAGACCCATATTTTCAATACAGTCTCCAGCTGATGGGAGCAGTTTGGAAAGAGTGTGGAACATTTAAGAGAAAACTGGTCACTAGAAGCAGGCCTTGAGGTTTTATAGCCCTCCCACTTCCTGTTTCCTGACTGTGGGTGCAGTGTCATGATGGGACTATAGCACCTCCAACTGTGAGCCTGAATAAACCCTTCCTCTCTTAAGTTACTTCTTGTAAAGTATTTTGGCTACCACAGTGAAAAAAGTAACTAATCCATCAAGCTTAATTGAGTGTGAGCTTTGTCCACCTTGACACCTCTGAGGCTTCAGCCTGGATAGTGGTTTGTGGGGGACCATTCTGTGTATGGTATTATGTTTAAAATTTTTAGTTTATACCTTAGTTTCTGTCACCTCCAATAGTAATAGTCAAAAAACTATCCCTTAGAGAAGAAAATTGTTATGTGGAAAATCATTGCCCCATTGTTAATGTATTACATAAACATGGTATATTGTTTTTAAACCCAATTAACTAATACTGATATATTGCTATTAACTGAGCTATAGTCTCTTCAGTCTTCATCATGTTTTCTATTAGTATCCTTTTTAATGACTGAGGATCTAATCCAGGGGACTACATTTTCTTAAATAAAACAATCATTTTTAATTATAAATCAAATTTCTTTCAACATAGTCTTAGGTTTCTTTTGATAAAAAAGACAACAGATTCCTCATAGGATTTTTACAGTTCATTGAAGTTTTAAAGTTTATGGCCATATACTTGGATTGTGACGGTGGTGTTTTGATTAAGAACTACTCCCACCCCCCAGAGACTGATGCATTTGCAAACTTGGTGATGGAGCTTGGGAATGTTATGGGACATTTACAAGTTTGACCTGTTGGGGGAAGCACATCACTAGGGGCAAGACTGAGGGTTTGTATCCTCATCCCACTTCCCGTTATCTCTCTCAGCTTCCTGTGTAATAAAACATGATTTCTCAGCTTCCTGTTCCAGCTGCCTACTGCTAAGCCTTCCTTACCATTATGGACTTCCCCACTGGAACATAAGTCAAAATGAATGCTTTCTTCCATACGTCTTTTTTGGTCATAATGTCTTATTACAAGAAAAAGTAACTAATGCCATGGTATTTACTATCTGTTCAATGTCCATAGAATATATGGTGACAATACTGTGCTCACTCTTGATATTAGTAATTTTTATTCTCTCTTGGTTCTTCATCACTCAGGCTACAGATAAACTGTTTGTTATATGATTAAGAACATCAACATAAGACATACGACAAATCTTGTATGGTAGTATGGAATCCACTTGAGCTCATGGACACATGAAAAAACTTTCCTAACTGGACTTTGTTAGCACAAACATTAAGACTAAGGATTAGCCGGGTGGTGGTGGCTCATGCCTTTAATTCCAGCACTCAGAAAGCAGAGCCAGGGAGATCTCTGTGAGTTCAAGGCCAACCTGGTCTATAGAGCAAGATCCAGAATAGGCACCAAAACTACACAGAGAAACCCTGTCTCAAAAAAAAAAAAAATACTAAGAATTAATAACTAGGACCTCATGTAACTAAAGAGCTTTTGTACAACAAGGGACACCATCATTTGAGTAAAAAGGCAACCCACAGAATTGGAAAGAATCTATCCAATATAAAGGGTTAATGTCTATAATTTAGAAAGAACTAAACAACAAAGCCTAAACACCCTGAAAGCAAATAGCTCAGTTTAAAAATAGGACATGGAATTAAACAGAGTGTTCGTGAATGATGAAATATTATTTATTTATTTATTTATTTATTATTTTACAACACCATTCAGTTCCACATAATAGCCACAGATTCCCCTGGTCTCCCCCCTCCCTCCCCCCAGCCCATCCCCCATTCCCACCTCCTCCAGATCAAGGTCTCCCCCGAGGACCGGGATCGACCTGATAGACTCAGTCCAGGCAGATCCAGTCCCCCTCTCCCAGACGGAGCCAATCCTCCCTGCATAAGTCCCAGGATTCAAACAGCCAACTCATGCAATGAGCCCAGGACCCGGCACCACCGCCCAGCTGCCTCCCAAACAGATCAAGCCAAACAGAGAATTCTCAACAGAGGAAACTCAAATGGCTGAAAGACATTTAAGGAATTGCTCAACATCCCTAATCATCAGGGAAATGCAAATCAAAACAACTCTGAGATACCACCTTATGCCTGTCAGAATGGCTAAGATCAAAAACACTGAAGATACTTTATGCTGGAGAGGATGTGGAACTAGGGGAACTCTCCTCCACTGCTGGTGGGAATGCAAGCTTGTACAACCACTTTGGAAATCAATATGGTGCTTTCTTAGAAAATTGGGAATCAATCTCCCCCAAGATCCAGCTATACCACTCCTGGGCATATACCCAAGAAATGTTCAATCATACCACAAGAGCACTTGCTCAGCTATGTTCATATCAGCATTGTTTGTAATAGCCAAAACCTGGAAACAACCTAGATGCCCTTCAACTGAAGAATGGATAAATAAATTGTGCCACATATACACAATGGAATACTACTCAGCAGAGAAAAACAATGACATCATACGGTTTGCAGGCAAATGGATGGATCTAGAAAAAATCATCCTGAGCGAGGTAACCCAGACTCAGAAAGACAAATATGTTATGTACTCACTCATAGCAAAAACATGATTTTTAATGTTCAACATCCTTAGCCATTAAATAAATTAATATTAAAATTACTTTGAGATTTCATCTTATCCCAGTAAGAATGGCTAAAATTTTTTTTTTTTTTTTTTTAGGTTTTTCGAGACAGGGTTTCTCTGTGTAGCTTTGCGCCTTTCCTGGAACTCACTTGGTAGCCCAGGCTGGCCTCGAACTCACAAAGATCCGCCTGCCTCTGCCTCCCGAGTGCTGGGATTAAAGGCGTGCGCCACCACCGCCCGGCTTGGCTAAAATTTTTAAAAAGATGACAAATGCTGACATGGATGTGGGAAAAAAAGGAACACTTACTCACTGCTCTTTGGAACACAGACTGATATGGCTACTACTGAAATCAATGTGGAAGCTCTTCAAAGAAAGAAAAATAGATCTACCCTATGATCTAGCTATATTTCTCAGCCCTGTACTCCAAAGACTCTATATTCTACTGTAAAATTAAATGCTCATCCATGTTTATTGCTGCTCCATTCATAGTAGCCAGGAAATGGTAAGAACTTAGTAGTCTATCAACTGAGGAGTGGACAATAAAAATAGGATATATTTATACAATGGAATATTATTCAGATATTAAGAAATGATAATATAAAATTCACAAATAAATGTAAATAATCATTCTTAGGAAGATAACCCAGGCCCAGAAAGACAAATTACATGTATTTTCTCCTGTTTATAGATGTTAGCCTTGTGTCTTCAGATATGTCTGCTTTACTTGGAATACCTATAGAGATAGGAAATTAGGAAGAGGCCACAGACAGAGTCATTTTCACAGATGGGGAGAAACAAAAGCAGTGGTATAAAAGCTTACAGATGATTAATGGAACAGAAATGATTAAATTGGGGTGGAAATGTGAGGGCAGGGTAGAGGAGGGAATACAGAGGGAGACAAATGACTCCAAAGACTTTTCAAAAGTCATATGGAAACCTACCTGTAACATGAATCTTAAAAGGTCTTATTAAATAAAAACCTGGAGCTACACATGGGCTGAAAACCTGAGAGATCAGAGGAACAGGAAAAGCCGCAAGCCAACCTCACCTCACCAGCACCTCAGTCTCCAAAAAGACCTACTTCCTGTATACCCATGCCTATATGCTTTTCTGTTCTGCTATCTCATTTGCTCTCTCTGTCCAGCTACATCACTTCCTCTTCCTGTCCAGCTCTCATACCTACCTGCAATTATAGAAGCTTCCTACATACATATCTAAGAAAAATATGCATATCTGAGAAGAACAATGGAACAACAATGACCCTATGACATCACAGGCTAATAAATGAAAAGCCCAGTGTCAGGCATGGGTTTCCTCTATTGGCGTTATTGATCAGTAATGTTCCAGAGAACCCCAAACATTATAGGCTATTACCAATGCTATTGGCTAGTCCCTAGAACTTGACAGTTAGACCCTGTTGCTAAAAACACTTTATACTTAAGTCACAGAACATAGAAACATTAAAATGGTACTGACCTGAAAGCTTCATGTCTAGTGGCTAGCTTTCATAGTGTTACAAGGTAGAATTCATGCTACCAAATGACCAAACCTTGTGAGATATAATAATGACTGTCCTAGCAAGGTACAATCACCAGCACAACAATGGCATGAAAACCATGAGATTAACAAACAACTTTCTGATAAAATGTAATCCCTGTTTCACAATTTGAAACTCATTCCTGCCATCATTGTTCAGCTAAGAACTGTCAGGGCCCAGGGCAGAATCTATTCCTCTCATTATGCTAAATGAACATATTAAACTTATACCTAATGATTTATTGGGTTTTTATTTGCTGTTGTCATTGTTATTGCTGTTGTTTGTTTGTTGAGACAGGATCTCACAATATATCTCTAGCTATCCTGGAATTCACTATGTAGACCAGGCTGGCTTCTAACTCAAAGATCTGCCTGCCCCTGACTCTGGAATGCTAGGATTAAAGATATGTGTCACCATGACCTGCATTTTATATCTATAGATTAATATACCTCTCAACCCACATCAGAGAAGTTTCTGTCTACAGAAGATTATGATTAACACAGAGACCCATAACTGACCAAGGTGGAGAGACTAAGAGCCTGCAGAATGCTCAATGCTAAATGGAACATCTATACTACATCCTTCCTTCCAGGAGTCAGAAGGGCTAATGCTGGGTCATATAATAGATCTGCTTTCAGTTTTTGAAAAGCCTCATACTGATTTCCACAGTGGCTAAACTAATTTATATATTTCCTCAAAGAGTGTATAAGCACTCCTTTTTGGATTTGAGGCTTTTCCCTTTTAAATTCTTTTTATATCATAGATATTAATTCCTTGTCAAATGGATAATTAGCAAAAATCTTCCTCCATTTTGTAGTCTATCATTTGGTTATTTCCTTTTAATGTAAAGAAGATTTATAAAATTATTTTTATACCTATTTATCTATTCTTTAAGAATTTCATACATGTATACAATGTATTTTATTCATGACCACTCACTCCTCTTTTTAGTTTCTTCCAGAACTGTCATATTCTCCTCCCAACTTCATATCATTTTCTTACTTTCTCTTTATAATCCACTGAGGCAAATTAGAGCTGTGTGTTTGTGCATGAATATAGGGATATCCACTGAAGCATGGGCAGCATATAAGAAGTCTTATCTCTGAAGAAAAGTGACCCTCCCTCCCAATGCAGCCATCAACTACTCTTGGCTAGGGGTATCTTAGCTAGGATTTCTATTGCTGTGAAGAGACACCATGAACATGGTGACATTTATAAAGGAAAACATTTAATTGTGGTGGCTCACTTATAATTCAAAGAGTCAGTCCTGTAGCTAGAGTTTTCCTGCCTTGCCCACAGTCAGGACAAATCTTTGTCACCCGCCAGTCCCACAGCCTCTCAGACCCAACCAAGTAAACACAGAGACTTATATTGGTTACAAACTGTATGGCTGTGGCAAGCTTCTTGCTAACTTTTCTTACAGCTTAAATTAATCCATTTCCATAAATCTATACCTTGCCACGTGGCTGGTGGCTTACCGGCATCTTCACATGCTGCTGCTGGTCATGGCGGCTGGCAGTGTCTCTCTGCCTCAGCCTTCCACTTCCCAGAATTCTCCTCTCTCCTTGTCCCACCTACTTCCTGCCTGGCCACTGGCCAACCAGTGTTTTATTTATTGACCAATCAGAGCAATTTGACATACAGACCATCCCACAGCACAATCCATTATTATGGTAGACATGGCAACATGCAGTAAGACATGGTGTTGAAGCTAAAAGTGTTACATCTTGCAGGCAATAGGAAGTAGACTGTGACACTGAGTGGTATCTTGAGCATGTATGAGACCTCAAAGCCTGCTTCCACAGTAACACACTTTCTCCAACAAGAAAACACCTACTCCAACAAGGCCACACCCCCTAATAGTGCCACCCCTTTGGGTGGCATTTTTTTCAAACCACCATAAGGGGTATGACTTTGTCACCCCACTGTTATCCAAGATAGAATATTTACTGGCTTGATCTTGTTCAGATCTTGTTCAGCTGTCCATTGCTGCTGTGAACTCACGAATGCAGCAGGCCTTTCATGCCTGGAAAATGTTATTTGACAGCTTTATCTCAACAGTACCTTTAACAAGGCATCAGCAAAGATAGTTTTTAGATTAATAAAATCACATTTATCACTTATTTGACTTTATTTTTTGAGTAATTGATTTTCAGAAAGTTCTGCCTGTGTCTAGATCTTGAATGGTTTTTTTTTTTTCTAATTTTTCCTTTAACAATTTCAGAGTGTGGTTTCACATTAGGTCTTTTATATATTTAGAAATGATTTTTCTATAGAATGAAAGATAAGGGTCTAATTTCAATCATCTATATGTCTATCCCCAAATTTTGCAATGTCATTTGTTGAAGAGGGTTCTTAATAACATATATTCTTGGGATGTTTGTCAAAAATCATGTATATATTTACATATGTTTCTCTTTTAGTTCTCCATTATATTTAGTTGATCTACATATCTGGTTTTGTGCCAGTATTATGTTGTTTTGTTTAATGTGGCTCTGTTATACAACTTGAAGTCAGATATTCTGATCATTGGATTTGTTTTTATCTGGAATTGCTTTGGGTGGACAGAGATTTGATGTTTCTATATGAAATTTAGCATTTTTTTAAATACTATGAAGAACTTTGATAGGGTTGCATTGAAAGTGAAAGTGTGAATGGGTTTCACTTCCTTGGTGAGGTTCATTCTAAGGCAGACTTCTGACGCCACTGTGAAGACGACTAGTATTTCAGAATCAATTATTTTGTGAATTATGTATTACATCCACTTCTCTGCTTTCTTATGGCTAGAATATAGTTCTGTAGCAAATATTGCTTTATGGACCAAAGTGGACATTCCTAGTCAGCCTCTATAAGATACTATCTGCCTCTACTCTTTTTTTAATTTAAATTTTTTTTTTGAGAATTTTGTACATGAATTCTGTATTTATAGCATTTTACCCCTCCCTTCCCCCAATCCAACCCTTGCCATGACCATTCCCCAATGCTCAACACTCCCTCTCAAATTCATGATCTGCTTCCACTGTTTTTAATGATGACCTCAAAAGTGTGATGAACACTATAAGGGTTCTTTTTACTACTTCAATAAGCAGTATATTGTTTAAAGCCTTTCAAAACAAATCCCTTGCAGATCAATGATTTTCTATTTATTCAGATATTTGTGTTAGAGTGGTTTCAAGGTTTCTATGGATATGGTTCTCTGTTTGGGGAGGTTCTAGATATTGGTATACATATTTAATAGATTTACAAATGAGGTTCATAGGACCCTGTGATTTCCCCAAAAACCATACCAATAATAAATATTATCAGGAAATAGGAACATTTCCTCATAACACTTCCATTCCTTTCACTGTATCCCACTAAACAGCAGAAACTAGTTATCTAATCTTTCTCTTTAAAGGAAGTAACCCTTCAAATCGCAAATATTTAATTTAAATTAACTTCTTCTGTCTATTCTCTAGGCTCATCCTCTTAAATTTGATTTACAGACAATGAAACAAGGTTTAAATTCACTGACATTCTGTCAACTGTGTCCTTAAGGAACAGATCCCAGGGGCTGCTTTGTTTGAAATGACTGTCATGAGTTGACTTGTAAAAAGTAATTGGTTCTCTAATTTTATACATGTCAAAATTTGCTACATAGTGTTTCCTAATTGCTGTTTTGTGTGTGCACACAGGTGTAAAATCAATTTAGTTGCTCTGGTAGCTATTTGGCATTGCCTGTAACCCACAAAATAATAAAATTCCAGGTTGGTAACCTGGGATTCAAGCATTTCTAAACATTTCTTTCATGAAAAAGATTAGGTCAAATTCACAGAGCCATTGAGCTCCAGTGTCCGAAGCTCAAGGACAGAGCTAGAGACAGCTGATTTTCACCTCTTACATTTCAGAGTTTCTTCCTAAGTTTAATTGATTTATACCAAGTAGGAATATTGTTAACTGACATCTGTATATGTATCCAACATAATGATAATCAACAGCAATGTGTTATCTGGTTATCTAGATAAAATAAATTACTATATTTTATTTACAGGGGAAATATTTATCAGATTCTAATTATTTAAGTATCAGCAAAAATCTAATAGAATGTTATAAGTAGATTGATACAAAGATAACTTTTCCCCAATACCTCTCAAAATCTAGCTTGTCACTGAATCCCCCAAAGAGCTTGTTAAAGCTGACGCTAGGCCTCACAGTCAGTGGGAAAAGGAATCTCAGCTCCTAAGGTTTCCTGATGGTACTAAGGCTGCTTGTACCAGGATCACACTGAAGACCACTGATTTAACCCAACCCAGTGCTCCTTGCTCTTCTAATAGTCCACCAACGAGGAAACCAAGAGATGTACAGAGGTGAGACTATACAGCGAGTCAGTCATAGAACCAGCACTCCAAGCTGAAGGCTTCTTCACTATCTCCAGAGTTTCCTCAATACTATCCTCTTTCCTCTAACATTCAGAAAAGAAAGAACAGTGGGCTAAAGGATGTTATTGGCATGTTTTCTGATTCATAGCACTACATGGGACCAGTTATGGACATTGAAGTGAGCAAGCCATGAGAGAAGGATTTTAAGATAGAAAATGAAAAACTCAGGAACATTTCATGCCAGCTGTTCACTATAATGTGACATCAGGTTAGCATTTTTCATTTCAATCTATTTTGTTTTAATTTATAACTTTTCTGACTTTCCAAAAGAGATAATATTTATTCAAAATTGCCAGAAATATAATTTAAAATATTCAAAACCACTTTATATAATTTTACTACTCAAATTTAAATTAAGTAGAATTTTAATATATGACAACACTATTAAAAACACTATCTACAATACAGACAAAAGAGAAAACGATGCTATGCACATGCTATGAACATATGACAAACACAAATAATATTACTATTTGAAAATCTGTAATATTCCCATTCTACAACCTGTAACTACTGTATGAGAATGTGAACAAAGATCTGAATTCTTTTACCTACATGGTTTCATTCAATAAGAAATGCTGCTCTGTAGTGGGTAGCTGTTCCAGCTTTGATCCGGATGTACTACCCCCATTGAGGCTTCCAGTAACTGTCACGCCTATAAGGCGGGGCCAAGACAGGAGCCCTTAAGACCTGAGATCCAGATAGGCCAGTTCTCTTGGTTCCTGGATCCTGGATCCTGGATCCTGGAGGTAGACCGAGCAGAGTTCTCCAGAGAACACCGCCGGACTGCACTTCACTCTCCCAGACCCTGTAACCTATCCCTTCACTTGTGAGGTACCCCACAAAATAAACCTCCCTTTTAACCACATGAAGTTGCTTTAATACTTCTACCAATACTACTCACTCCAATTTTTATAAGTACATCCCCACCTGTCTACTCCTTGGATGGAGTGTCCATGAGAGGAAGAGGAGGGAGAGGTCAAGAAATCCAGAAGAAATAAGGCAGGCTGCTTCTCAGTCCATCAGACCCTGAACATGACAGGATGCATGAGGCTGGCACAACCCTTGGAACTGAAAAGGCTCTGCAGCCAGTCCAGATGACAAGCCACTAATTGGAGCATTTCATGGTCACTTGGATTATAGCTAAGCAATAAATCACAAGTCGTGACAATGCTAGAACTTTGTAACTACATGTCAGAGTCACCAGACCAGATTAACAGGGTTCTAGGACATGAGTTAATTAAATCAACATCAACACCCTTTAACTAACTCTGAAGTTTAGTTTTGATTTTTTCTTTCAGGGGAGAATGAACAAAGAATATCAGGGGAGAATGAACAAAGAATATCAAGACTCTGGCTCATACATCGTTTAAAAGAACAATAATTGGCCGGGCGGTCGTGGCTCACGCCTTTAATCCCAGCACTCGGGAGGCAGAGCCAGGCGGATCTCTGTGAGTTCGAGGCCAGCCTGGGCTACCAAGTGAGTTCCAGGAAAAGGTGCAAAGCTACACAGAGAAACCCTGTTAAAAAAAAAAAAAAAGAACAATAATCAATAGCCACAGTATAATTTTTATGTTTCCTCTATTTGGACAATTCTTCTTTTTATAGCTGGATTGCTTATCTATAACAATGAATTGTGGCCCCAGCTGCTCATTAGAATGAACTAAAGAGCTTAAAAATAAAGGTAGGTGTCCAGGCCACAACCAGAACAGTAAGAAGATAGCCTTTATATTATAGCCCCTTGGTTCTTTCTGATGTGACTTGATCAGGACTTATCTAGGACCTTCTCTGTAAAAACTAAGCTAAACAGCAATACCCAGCTCTATTTCTCTTCCCTATGCAGTGCTGCAATACATTCCTGCAGAGGAACACAGCAATTATTTCCAGTCAGAAAGTAAGAGCTGCAAGTAGATGAAGAACACAAACTGCCTATATACCATTCATCAGCTGACTGGCCTTATCTAAGTCTCTTTAAATTCTTGTGTCCCACTCTGTCTCTCTGTAACAGGACAATATTACTTGTACTGATATCATAGGTTGCTGTAAGATTAAATCACAAAGAACAACACCTATTGCTTAAAAGTGCAATGATTCCTTTCAAACTTCTACAGGAAAAAGGGAGAGTATGGTAACTTCAAACCGCTGCTTCAGAGAATGACTCATTTTTAAATCCTGCTTCCAAAAAATCACCTACTGTGCAATCCTGAAAACAGTGGGCAATAAGCCTCGTTACTCAGAAAATAGAGACAAAGGAAGTGCCTATCGTGGGTCTGGAGAGAGCAACTAACAGAACTTGCTGCACTTGCAGAGGACCTAGACTTGGAACCCAATACCCACATCAAGCTGCTCACAACTGTCTATAATTCCCCTTCTAGTAGACCCAACACCCTCTTCTGACCTCCTTGAGCACCTCCATGAACATGGTACATACTCAGACAGAAATAAATAAATAAATAAATAAATAAATAAATAAATAAATGTCTTGCCAGATTGATAGTTTGGAGGAAGACTCCACCTGTAATAGTGGAGTCTTGGGATATTGAGTTTGGGAACTGAACTATACACTTAAAGACTCTGATTCAAACAACAACAACAACAACAACAAAAGTGTTTACCCTGTATAATGGATAGAGAGATATTAAATGAAATGATTAATGTTGCAAGCAGAACATCTTGTCAACAATTTCATTAGAAGAAATATATTTGTTAGACACTTCAGTAAGATTGCTGGCTGACTTCCATCTCAGGTGAGAGGGAACACTGTGATTCTGGAGGTCAGCACTTCATTCCCCAATAGTGTGGGAGAAAATCTCAGCCCACAGAGAAACTGGTCAAGCTTGAAAGTGCAGACCTCAGTCATCCCTGGGAGAGAATGGATTGTCACATTAACGGCTGCTGTCTCCAGCCCAGATGCAAGAGCCAGAGGCATCTTAATTACAAGCAGCTTCTCAAATTCATCTCTATAATTCGAATGCTCCAGAAATTAACCTCTTGTTCTGAGAAGGTCAAGTTAAATGTCAGCCCCAGATGGAACCTGGAGGGGCATTCAGATTCAAGATCAGCAAAACAGTTGGTCACACAGCTGTGCATTCTTCCTCCAAATTGTCATCGATCTTTTCCAAAGCATAACTCCAAAGATGTTCACAAGATAAACAGATTTGAGACAGAATTTTTTCTTCTTGTTTTCATTGGAATACAACTGAATACTTTGTAAGAGATGAATCTATATTTGAACCAGAGTCTCATTTTGAATGGGCAGATAACAAGAGGCAAAATAAAAGCTATTATTATTATTATTATTATTATTATTATTATTATTATTATTATTATTCCATGGAGCAGTACAGTTTTCCTACTTGTTTCAAGATTTAAAAATGAGTACCACTTCCCTAATTGTGTAATAATACCCCAAACATACTAAGCCTTTCTCTAATAACAAAGAAAAAATCTGCAAAATAATTGGATGTGAATGTTTCTTTTACAAGGTATTCAACTTATCTCAAGTGTACCACAGGTGCTAGAGTTAGATGTATCTAAAAAGAGAAGAAATCAATATTAACAATGCCTACTTAAATAACACGTATTTGCTATTTGAGACAAAAGTTTTTTAAAAATACACAAATTCTAAATACATCCATTCAGCTGTCAAGAAAAAAATGTAAATTGTGTTAATGAGCACAAGATGGTAGAGAGAACTTTCTAGAAATAAAATCCCTGCTGAAGTTAACATTTTAAAAAAAGTGACATGTGAAGCAACAGTAAGCCCAAAGATAGGTTTGGAACATTGAATCTTATCAAACAGTACAGCATTTGTAAACAAATCCCACAGGAACCTCCCTATCTTTGTACCTTTATTAGCACTTAGAATTTGACTCCATTGGGTGGCATAACAAAAATAAATGCATTGTGTCCCTCAGGATATTCAACCAAAAATTACTTCAGGGTTCAGATCCTTTTTTTCAAGAGAATTTTATCCCCCTAATTCATTACTCCCTCCATCAACAGAAGAGCTACTATATTATGTTATTGTCTTCCAAGTGGCTGGATTTTAATATGACCCTAAAATAACTTGCATAAAATTGCTGTGTATTATTTGTTCATCACATCTTCCCCTATGTAGAAAATGTCTCAGTTACCTTTCCTGTCTCTCTGATAAAAATACTCTCACAAAGGCATCTTGAGGAAGGAAGAGAGATGCAGTCCATCATGACTGGAAGGTCATAACATTAGGAGCTTAAGTCAGCTGTTCCCATTGTGGCCACAGTCAGGAAGACAAGATCAATGAATGCTGCTATTCAGCTTGCTTCTCCTTTTTCTGCAGTCTAGGACTTCAGCCTATAGAATAGTGCAGCCCACTATTAGGGTAGGTTTTCCCACTTCCATTAGCCTAAGAAGATAATGTTTTGGAAGTTTGGCAGAAGCTAACAATATGAATAATCCCTCCGGGGTGAGACTGGATGTTTATCTCCTAAGTGATTGCAGATTTTGTCACACAAGACATCCCAGAAGAGAATAATGCAGGACTTAAGGAATACTTAGTTTCACCACACCAAACCTTAGATAGAGTCTAAGAATCTATTTCTGTCTGATCATACATGTTATGAATATCAACTGAAAGCTAGTATTCAGGATAGATTTTGTAAGAAGAATTATGTAATGAATTGGCACTGATTATAAGGCACATGAATGTCAAGAGGTCACTTGTGCCCTGATAAAAATATATGTTGGATTTCTAACCTTAAATATTTCAAAAAAATGACCTTACTCAGAGGCAGAGTTTTTTACAAAAGTAATACAGGAAAATAGTCATTAGGGTAGGTTCTAATCCAGAATTACTGGTGTCCTTGTACAAAAGAGAAATTTAGAAATAATACCATATACAAACTCCAAGAGAGAGAACTCCAGGAAAAACAGAAGTGAAGCTGTGTCCTACAGTTTACATTGCTGCAATGTAATTCCAGATGCTAGATAATTTTGTAAAGAAAATGGGTTTGTTTCTTACATAGTTAAGAGCTCTGAGAGCACAGCACTGGCACTGCCCTGTGAGGGCCTCATGGATGACAGCATATTGAGAGCACGTGTGGAGGTGTAACCTAACCAGGGGTGTACTTGCTTTATACCAATCTCCCTTGCAAACAATCCAACCCATGAGACCCAACTCACTCCCAAGAGCTCTAACAGCATCTCTAGATAAGCATTAATCTATTTTTGAGGACAAGTGGCCATGATCATCTTGTTTCCAGAAGGTATAATTACCTCAATATACTTACATTGGGAATCAAATTTTAACATGTTTTCCAAACCACAGCAAGCTGTCATAAGTCAAGAAAATAGTAGAAGCTAATCCAAAGACCTAGAACACATCCTTGGTAGTAACTCCAGCATCAGCAGAGCCCCACACATACTTTGATTTAAGGCTTCTAGCCTCCAGAACTGTTAGACAATAAATGTGTGTATGTGAAACCACTCAGCCCATGGTTCTTTGTTATATCATCTCTAGCAAATAAATACAAGTTGTAAGACTATGGCCATCCAGCTGCAGTCCTCTATCAGGAATTCACCTCTGCATTCAGAGATGCATCTCACAAAACTTTCTTCCTTTTGTATATTATTGAATGGGTTTATCTGGAGATAGCACAATGGGTATTTCCCCCACTGTTAGTTAATGTTACATTGCAAAATCAGATACCACATTGCTCATAAATGAATTCTTGGAATGCAGAGAAGAACCAATGCTTACCTAAAGTGGGAGACGAAGCTGGATGGAAGAACTCAGCAAAGTGAAGAGAGATGGACCCAAGGAATGAGGAGAGTCTCTCACAGCATCACTAAGAAGTCCAGGGTAAACTAAACTGAAGATTACTATTAAACTTGATAGTTTGTTGTTGTTGTTGTTGTTGCTGTTAGTCGAAAGTAAAAAAAAAAAAAAAAAAAAAACATGTTTAGAGTGCTAAGACACAAGCATAATTTGCTCTGTGACAGAACACCATAGGATGAAGTTACTCCATTCGCTCCAAGGTCCTGCCTGACTATGTTAGTATATTTCTGATTACTACACTATTAGCCTGAAATATTTTCTGATAAATATCATATTTCAGCAGCATGTTCACGAACCATAGCTAATAAGAAATACAAAATGAGCATACTGGTGGAGCTTAGTTATCATGCAAGCAAAATCCTTGGTTGAAAAAGCTAAGAAATTAATCTGACTGAGGATGATCTCATAGCTTTCCAAAACTAAACTGACATGTTCCAGGGGCAGTATTGAGATCAGCTCCAGACATCATTCATTCAAGTCCACCCTTAAGATAAACTCATATTGGTAGCTTCCTAGTGATGTGAAATCTCAGGATAAGACTAGAATAGAATCCCATGCCCAAAGCAGCTCTCATAGAGGCAAACTTGCTAGACCAAGACTAAGTATTGTTATGATCAGTTGCTGCCTATGTGGTCTATGTTTTGTACTTTGCTTCCTTTATCTCCATCAAGATCTATGTCACTCTCAGAACATGTATAGAGAGGGTAATTGTTATTATTAATATTCTACAAGCAGAATTAGATTCAAGTAAGTCAAATAACTTGCCCAAGTCCATTCAGCTATAAAGCCACAATATTTGAATCTATGTCTCTGACTTTCATGTATTCTATTTGTGATATCTACTTATAATTTATATCCTTTTGTCCTAGGACACCATTTCCTGCATGGTTTCAACATGATGTAATTGTTGGAATACAATGAGAAACTTGGAACCATGTCCCATTCTTGGAGTTTCTTTTCTCTTTATACAACTCTGCAAATTTGTATAGAGAGAGCACTATGATGTTTAATCATGGTTTAAAAGATATTTTTAAAGAATACATGGTACATGTATTCATCTACATGTACTTTGCAGATTTCTTCAGAACAGTCATAATTTAATGAATTTAGGATACTCACTTTATTTGGACCATTTATATCTATGTGGGATACAGAGAAATGTCTTTTTCTCAAAGACAGGTAGAACTTAAGAGTGTATAGGGCACACTATAAAAACTTAGTTCACGTTCTAGATAAACAAAGGTTTGAGGAAAGGCAAACACTCCATGAGTGACAGAAAAAAAAACCTGTTATCAATAACTGTAAACGTTAAATGATGATCTAGCAAAAAAAAAAAAAAGTGAAGAAATAAACACCAGTGGCTATACTAAGGGCTTAAAAACTAATACCATCATTGTTGTGGGAAAAGAAACCATTGTTAATCGGATACTACACAAATTGTTTAATATCTTATTTGATCACTTTTCTAAGTTTTCACATTAAGAACTGGTTTGCTAAAAGGCCAAGTGGTGGTCTGAATGAGAATGGTCCATCATAGGGTCATATATTTGAATACTTGAACTCTAGCTTTTGGAACTGTTTGGAAAGGATTAGGAGGTGTGTTGCTGGGGCCTTGGTGAAAGAAGTGTGTTACTGGGGATGGGTTTTGAGGTTTCAATAGCTCATGCTATTCCAAGTTAGCTGACTGCCTCAATCTTGTGAATCTGATGTGAGCTCTCAGCTGCTGCCACAGCACCATGACTGCCTGCCTGATGCCATGCTTTCTACCATAAGAGTCACGGACTTACCATCTAGAACTGTAAGCTCCAATAAACTCTTTGTGTAGCTAGAGTTTCCCTGCCTTGCCCACAGTCAGGACAAATCTTTGTCACCCGCCAGTCCCACAGCCACTCAGACCCAACCAAGTAAACACAGAGACTTATATTGCTTACAAACTGTATGGCCGTGACAGGCTTCTTGCTAACTGTTCTTATATCTTAAATTAATCCATTTCCATAAGTCTGTACCTTGCCACGTGGCTGGTGGCTTGCTGGCGTCTTCACATGCTGCTGATCATGGCGGCGGCTGCAGTGTCTCTCTTCCTCAGCCTTCTGCTTCCCAGAATTCTCCTCTCTCCTTGTCCCACCTACTTCCTGCCTGGCCACTGGCCAACCAGTGTTTTATTTATTGACCAATCAGAGCAATTTGACATATAGACTGTCCCACAGCACTTCCCCTTTCTTTTTTTTTTAAAAGGAAGGTTTTAACTTTTACACATCTCCAAAGTCAGCTTGGTATATTTGGGAATTTGGGCGTAGCTTCTCTTACTACTTCCTGCTGGAGGGGGGCGCTGTATCTTATGGGGACACAAAGAAAATTTTAGGATCATGGAGTAGTCCGTGACTTGAAACGATTCTGGATGTTGGATCATCTGGGCCATGGTGTCATCGGAGACCTTTCAGGTGGTCTTGGCTGGTCAAACCTGATGTATCTTAATCTGGAACAAATCCATAGCCTCTGGCTTTCTGTAGAAACAAAAGCAGAGCCTCCTTTCCAAAGCAACATATCCTTACATCCACATTTTGAAGTCAAGGTACCTTTAAAATATACATTTTGGCATAACTCAACAGCTTTTGTAATCAAATGTTTTTCTTTAGTTATGAATATCAAAGAGAACATAATCCAGATTCTCTGTGTGGTAGCCATCTTTATGTGGCTTATGTTTTATATTACCTTGAGCCTTGAGCCTATTGCTTTAAACTGTACCATTGTAAGCCTGAAACGGCGCTGTGGCTGCTGGCTCCGCCCACTTCAGCTTCCCAACATGGCAGTGGTACGTTTTCTGCCAGCTCTGGGAGTCATCAAGTCTCAGAAATAGTGGGTCTAAGCTTTTATCAAAGCAGCGTGTAGCCCAGAAACCTCTTTTTTTTTTTTTTTTTTTTTTTAAATACTAGTAAAGACTAAATCTACCACACAGCTTAATTTGCCGCTGGCAGATGCCTCATATCCGCCATACTGCCGGTCAAACGCACACGCCAGGAACCCGCCAGTGTCCAAACTTGCGTTTTGCCGCATCTAGCTGCCCGTATGAGACAAGAAGCAGGAGCCTGGTTTTGGCTCTGTTTAGAATTGGTTATTAAATATTCTCAGGTTTAAGGTGGAAACTCGAGCCGTTGGGCGCCATTTGTTGCTGGAGGGCTTCTCTCCAGGTTCCCCAAGCCCCGCAGTCCCACAATCCACTTATAAAATAATCACTCAGACGCTTATATCACTTATAAACTGTATGGCCGTGGCAGGCTTTTTGCTAACTGTTCTTTTATCTTAAATTAACCCATTTTTATAAATCTATAGCTTGCCACGTGGCTGGTGGCTTACCGGCGTCTCTACATGCTCTTCTCCTGGTGGTGGCTGCAGTCTCTCCTCCTTCTTCCTGTTTCCCCAATTCTCCTCTCTCTTTGTCCCGCCTATACTTCCTGCCTGGACACTGGCCATCAGTGTTTATTTATATAGAGTGATATCCACAGCACTTCCCCTTTCTTCTTTTTTTAAAAAGGAAGGTTTTAACTTTAACATGGTAAAATTACATATAACAAAACAATTACCGAGCAAGAATTATAGTTACAATATTAAAGAAGATGTCCTATCTATCTTATATTTGTGAGTTTAAGGTTTTATATCTAACTTATCTTTTATCATAACTGAGGAAATTACGACTATCTAGTCTTCAACCACATCAAAGACCTGAGAAGGAACATAATGGTACCTGAGAAATGGTAGATGGATGCAAGCAACTTTCGGGAATCTTGCAAAAGTAGACCAAGACAGCTGGCAGCCTGGACAGTCACCTAATGTTTTTCAGCATTGTTGGTGCATTCAAATTGGCTACAGGCCTAGAGTATCTGACAGACCATTTTTAGAAGCAGGAATTTTAAGAGACCATCTTACCCTGTCTTGGCAGAGTACAGTGGTCGCTTTTCTTGTGTCCCGCTTGTCCAGAAAGGACAGCATTGCATTTGTACTGTCAGCCATCAAGGCAAGGGCAGTTCTTTGCCCAGTAGGCCATTTTGTGCCAAAAAGACAAACTTCCAAATGGAAATGTCTTAGAAGCCCAACATTCTCTCGGGATCAAATTGGTGCAGCCAGGAGCAATTGTGTCTCACGTCAACAGAATTCTAAGTTATTTAAATGTCATATTCTCCAGGTCTATGAAGTGTTTGAAGATTACCTATCTATCTGAAATATATCTATGTATACCTAGAAGACTTAACTAACATGGCTACAGATATGATTATCATAGATGACTAATTATTAACTATTTTTTAATTATCCATTACAATTTTAAATGAGTTATATAAACACAACACCTCAAACAAGAATAGAAATATATACATATATATAGAGAGTATAACAAAATTAACTTCAAGTTTGTATCAATGAACCAAAATTTATACCAATGTAAAACATTTTAAACATAAACTAAAATCTATACCAATGTAAAACATTTTAAACAAGTTATTCTTTAAAAGTAGGTTCATTAATCTACCCTTTTATCTTATCATCTCCATATCCTCCTATATATCATATCCCCTTTTCTTTTTTAGAAAGAGATCACATTTATAATCAACCTGTTTTAAATAAAAATATTGGTTTTTCTCTGTCCCACACCAGAGGGCTCTTCTGATTTGGGACACAAGAATCCCTTAACCATTTTTTTTTTAAGCAATATGTCTGGGTTTAGAGGGGGAGTGAGCCAATTCCACCTCTAAAGCCAGCTTGGTATAGATGGGAATTTGGGCGTAGCATCTCTTACTACTTCCTGCTGGGTATGGGCGAAGTTTTCTTTATCCTGAAAGAAAGATTTTAGGTTAATTGTCAAATTCTAGGAGAGGTAACTATATCCTTCATTATCCAGTCTGTGTATAATGCCAAAGTTCAGGGTTTATCTCAAGTCCTTATTCAAGTAGTCTTTGAGACTGGATCATCTCAGCTAGTCATCTCAAATTTGCTCTGAGCACCTTGTAGTTCAAAGCTGATCTGTGGATGATGTTTGTCAGCTTAATGATATTATTATTGTCCACGTGGAATTGTTGTTGTTGTGGGGCCCCATCTTCTTTATGGAGACTTCAGTTGATGTTAGGCCTGGCCGTGATTTCCTGCAGAAAACTGATAAGAGACTCGAACACAAAAACATATATATGCAGCTAGCCTTTTTTCTAGAATTAGTTAGTACTCTATGTGACCATTCATATCTTACCAAAGTTTAAAATGTATATATATATTAATCTTGTAAAGAATACATGGTACATGTATTCATCTACATGTACTTTGCAGATTTCTTCAGAACAGTCATAATTTAATGAATTTAGGATACTCACTTTATTTGGACCATTTATATCTATGTGGGATACAGAGAAATGTCTTTTTCTCAAAGACAGGTAGAACTTAAGAGTGTATAGGGCACACTATAAAAACTTAGTTCACGTTCTAGATAAACAAAGGTTTGAGGAAAGGCAAACACTCCATGAGTGACAGAAAAAAAAACCTGTTATCAATAACTGTAAACGTTAAATGATGATCTAGCAAAAAAAAAAAAAAAGTGAAGAAATAAACACCAGTGGCTATACTAAGGGCTTAAAAACTAATACCATCATTGTTGTGGGAAAAGAAACCATTGTTAATCGGATACTACACAAATTGTTTAATATCTTATTTGATCACTTTTCTAAGTTTTCACATTAAGAACTGGTTTGCTAAAAGGCCAAGTGGTGGTCTGAATGAGAATGGTCCATCATAGGGTCATATATTTGAATACTTGAACTCTAGCTTTTGGAACTGTTTGGAAAGGATTAGGAGGTGTGTTGCTGGGGCCTTGGTGAAAGAAGTGTGTTACTGGGGATGGGTTTTGAGGTTTCAATAGCTCATGCTATTCCAAGTTAGCTGACTGCCTCAATCTTGTGAATCTGATGTGAGCTCTCAGCTGCTGCCACAGCACCATGACTGCCTGCCTGATGCCATGCTTTCTACCATAAGAGTCACGGACTTACCATCTAGAACTGTAAGCTCCAATAAACTCTTTGTTCTATAACTTACCTTGGTCATGATGTCTTATCACAGCAATAAAAAAGTAATTAAGAAAGGTAGCAATTGTGAGCCACCAGGTGGTTGCTGGGAATTGAACTCAGGACCTCTGGAAGAGCAGTCAGTGCTTTTAACCTCTGAGCCATCTGAGAAAGAGGAGGGTTTATATGAGCTAGGATTGTTGAGACCAAGGTTGGATAAAGCACAGGGACAAATAGCCAAAGGAATGGAAACACATGAACTATGCACCAATGGCTGAGGGGCCCTCAACTGGATCAGGCCCTCTTAATGAATGAGACAGTTGATTGGCTTGATCTGTTTGAGAGGCATCCAGGCAGTGGGACCGGGTCCTGTGCTCATTGCATGAGTTGGCTGTTTGAAACCTGGGGCTTATGCAGGGTCGCTTGACTCAGCCTGGGAGGAGGGGACTGGACCTGCCTGGACTGAGTCTACCAGATTGATCTCAATCCTCAGGGGAGGCTTTGCCCTGAAGGAGGTGGGAATGGGGGATGGGCTGGGGGAAGGGGAGGGGAGCGGGAGGGGGGAAAACAGGGAATCCGTGGCTGATATGTAGAACTGAATTGTATTATAAAATAAAATAAAATAAAAAGGATAAATGGACTATGAAAAAAAAAGAAAGGTAGCAATTGGCAGATCCAGGATTTGGATGTAATTTGAATTATAAAAGATGGTGCTTTTCTACTCAATTGATTTTAAGTCACACACATTCTATCTCTACTCCAACTTCTATTCACAGACTACACATTGGTACAAACAAGTGATCCAGATCACATGGGTACACTCTGGTCTCAAAGAAAGAGGATGAAAGAAAGTGTTCAGTCTCAAAAAGGGAGGTTTCTTAATGTTAACCTATCAGACATAATTTACAAATTCCCAAAAATATTTTCTAACTTGAAGCAATGATTCTTAAGAATAATGAATCTGTCAATTAGCAACTGGCTACTAATATTCCTAGATTTCAATGTCCTAAAAAGCATGAAAAATTCAAAGATAATGAAATCTTTCCTCCAAAGATGGCTAATTTGAAGAAATGGGAATTTTGCCAGTAATTCTTTTTTTTACTTTTTGATTTCTAAGATTGCTTCTAAAACATTGAGATATATACATTTAAAAACTATCAGAGAAATGTGATTATGAGGATGATTTTATTCTCACTTAGTATGCATATCCTCATGACTCACTCTACCTGTCTCATGTTGCTTCCTGTTAAAAATAGCAGTGTATTTATATATGGTAAGAGAGAGCATAAATGTTTCTAGAGCTCTTTCTATGTTGCTTCTTTACAATACCCTGAAATTTCAATAGTATAAAAGAGCCAGACTGTTCAAGGACAGCGGTGGTATCTACATTCCCATCTGTAACACATTGTGACTTGTGTATTTTGTAATGCTTACATTTGATTCATAATATGACAGAGGCAGCATGAAAACAGACTTGCAGCTTATTTTTAATAAGTGCTAATACATTTATGCCATTCTTGCCAGACTCCCCTTCTACAAACATTTGGCTTCCCAGATTATATCCATGAAAATTAATGATCTGTCACTGGGCTTGCCTCAGTCCTAATGAAGTAGTTACTCAGAATGATGGAAGTCAGGTGTGAGAAACTTGCTTCTCCTGTGGATGATAAAGCCCTTTCCTCATTCTTTGCACAAATTTAATTAGGTGAAAGCAAAAAAAAATTAATTACTGCCACACAATGATTTTGCATTTTTCAACAATTGAAAGGGGTTTTGAGTGTTTGAAGGCTTTTCTACACTGAAATGGCAATAAACAGAAGACATATCAAAAATTCAAATGTAGTTGTAATATTTTTGCTTTATGAAAAGCCAAATGTGTGATTCATAAAGCACATATCTCTATTGAGCAGCTCATAATTCACAGGGCTAAGTGCCATCAGAAAAAAAAAAGAAAGGAAGGAAGATTCAACACAGAATAACTGGAGGCATAAGACTTAAATTAAGCAGAACCACTGGGAAAGACTATCTAAGGTGATGCCACTCAAGTCATAATCTTGATGGCACAAAGAAAACAGCTGCTGAGTGGTGTGGGGAGAGATAGAGGAAGAATGGTCAGGCAGAGGAGACATTCAGTACAAAGACTCACCGATGGGAACATCTTTTTCAACATGGTTTCTCAGCTGTTTTTAAAATCATTTTCTTCGTATGGAGTCAGTACTATTGGGCTCACAAGTCAAGGTGGCATAATCCATAGCTTCAGAAAAGTCATGACAACAGGTAGCTAGCTTCATGGAGGTAGCAGTCTATGGTTGGGACTCCTCAATTCCTCACATCTCAGAGTAACCAGAATTGAAGAGGAGGAAAACTGGCATACTAGACTGGCTTTCTCCATTTCCCCTTGTATTCAATCAAGGACCCCCACATTCAGGGTGAATCTTCCCTTTCCAGTTAAACCTCACTGGAAATGGCCCCAAAACATACCTAGAATGTGTCCTGTAGTTGGTTCTAAGTTCAGTCAAATTAATAAGATTATCACAAAACAGCGCTTGCCAACTTGACAACCAAACACATCACTTTAACCATAACAATTCACCTCCACTAAATACTCAGAGCCATCAAATAATGAAAAATGCATTTTTAGTTCATCTCCAAAACTTCTCTAGGTCTCAAAAGGTCCAACATTGTCCACACGTCATATGCATGGTCTCAGAGACTCAGATAATCTTTTGTGAACAAAAACTTCCAGAAAAAAAAAAAAGCTGTGTCTACAGAGACTGACTGACTAAATAGAACTGTAATACAGCAGAGAGACTAGAATGTTGCAGTCCAGAGGCTAATTGCATTATCTTGGGCAAGCTTTAGCCTCCAGAACAGCCATTCCTGGATCATCTCTGTGTCAGAACTAACATTCTGTGACTAATTGATAAACCTTTGGAACCTATAACTTAGTGGACCATGAGCTTCCACCAACCCAAAATCTAAGTATGCCATCAGATAGCATATCCAGCCTACGGAAAACCTTCCCCCATCTTGCTATAACTGCCTCTTTGATGTACCCATTCATGTATTTTGAATTTGCTTTGATTTGTGACTTTCTTGGTTCTATAAAACTATAAAAGTTCATGAAATTACTTCCATGTTGACACACGTAACTTGTGATAAGCTAAATCTATGTTCCTGGGCCATGGTGACTGTAAATCCCTGCAGATAAACTCTCTTATTCCCATTAAGGTAGTAAAGTAACTGTGTTTTTGCTCTGGTACTCTTAACTGTGAGCCCCTATGAAAACAAAATAGAAGTTACATACTTCCAATATATAATGGTGAAGGGTAAATATTTCTATTCCAAAATGGAGAAAAGAGGACAAAGCAAAGAAAAATCAGGTCAGATGGAGAGTGAAACCCAGCAGAGCACACACTGCATCATGTAGCTTCATACCCAGCTTCTGGGACTCCTCATGTTGGTATCCTCTTATCTCCACCAGGCTTGAGTGGTCCTGACCTTTGAACTCTGTTTCCTGTGGGACATGTAAACTGCACTTGGTAACTACAACTTTACTTGACAAAGTCCCACATTTTGGAAATCTCCACTACACACTTCTGAACTACACACCCTAACAACTCACAGCTTCATGTGTGGCCTCCTCAGAAGCTCATGAGGAGAATCCAATCCTGCTGGCTATTGCCACGCCTCATCAGCTTTCTGGAACCTTGGTGCAAGTCTACATGAGCCACTCATGCTTGCCTCTCAAAACCATGTCAAATCAACCATATGGACAATGATAAGTTCTACCACCAGCTGGAAACTGTAGCCCGCTCACTTTAAACCACAGATACAGCATCCTCTGTGTCTGGAAAATATGGCCCCTAGGCAACCTGCTATAAAAGGGTTCCTTGAGGCTAAATTCAGAGGTTCTCTTTTCAAATGTAAGATTTTTATGAATTTAGTGTTACACACAGACATTCTGATGGTCAGAGTCTTGCCCTCAAAACACCTTCTCTGTTTTCCCACTACAAAGTTCTCCTTAAGGGAACTAAACATTTTAACAATTAAAGCTATCTATCCACTTTGTCCACAACTTTGACCTATTCACAGTTCTATATTTTCCAAACTGTATTTTTTTATTTCTTTCTGTTCCACATTTTCCTTTGAGGCATCACTGTAAGTCTCACTGCAGGCAGCCAACAGCAACAATGGGTAATCTCCATTTTTCACTTTACTGGGCTTAGAATCAAGTAAGACATACATACACAGACAGATGCATGATTATCTATGTGTGTGTACATGTGTGTAAGTTTCTAGACAGAATTACTGAAGAGAGATGACTGATCATAAATAGAGGTGACATCATCCAATGGCTGTGGTCCAAGACGGACTAAAATAAGAAAAGGGATAAAGTCAGCTGAGCACCAGTATTCATCTTTCTTTGCAACCTGAATTTTGGATACAATGTGACCAGATACCTCACATGCCCACTGATATGTCTTTCTTCCTCAATGGATGTTATACTCTTAAATCATAAGCCAAAATATACTGTTCCTTCCTTAAATTGCTTTTGTTGGCCATTTGTCCATAGTATTGAGAAAAGTAATGGACATAGACCAAATGTTATTCTGTCTTTAAAGTTCCTCTACCAAATACATTAGCTCAGTGCTTTTGAATTCATCTCCATTAAAATTCTTAGGACACAGACAATGAAGCCACATTACTCACCAGACTATAACATGAATAGCTCCTAGCCCAATTCCCAGTTGACTCCTTCCTTCTTCCCCTCTGAAACCTGGTGAATCAGGTCCCAAAATGTTCATAGTTCTCTTTGCATGTACTTCTGAAGTCGCACCATAATCTCCTTTGGAGCTCTTCTTACACCATTCTAGGACTTGTCTAACCCACATCCCCCCAAACTTTTCCACATTCATTCTAGTGACATGCTCTAAATGCCTAGGAAAATCATGGTCAGGTTCATCACAGCGACACTACTTCTTGGTGCCAATTTCGTGTCTTAGTTTCCTTTATACTTACCATGACAAAATTTTGAACATTAGCAACTTAAATAATTATTTTAGTTTACACTGTAGGAAGGACATAGTGTACCATGACAAGAAAAGACTGGCAGCAGGTGGTTCCATGATAGAGAAAACACAGAGATGGAACTCCACTTCACAGCTAATCACTTCTCAAAGGAACAGGAAGCACAGAGAGGGGAATGTTGGAATGTTTCTCTCTTCAACACTAGCAACATTTGGGGTTATATTATTCTATGTCACTAGGCATTGTCCTCGGTGCTCTGTAACATATTTATCAGTATCCTTGGATATACCCAATAAATGCTAGTAGCATTCCACCCAATGCAATTATGACAACCTAAGTATCTCTAGGCATTGTCAAATGTCCCCCTGGGGGACAGAAATAAAACAGTTGAAAACTATTGCCTTAGCTTATGTGATAGGCCATGTGATTAAAGAGTAAATTAAGGACAAGAATTAAATGTACAAGAAACAAAATTATGCCTGAGCTAATTCCTCCAGGTCAGCATCACTGCCACCATCATGACTTTGGGGATTCTTGCTCAAGAATACTGTACGATTCTAGATCAGATTCAACCCAAGCAAATCATACTTTGGCAAAGCATGGGATATGTCCCAGAAAACTAGGAAATAACTTCAAGCTTTGTGTTTGGCCACCTATGTTCCCACCTCAGCATCTTTATCTGCCTGCTGTGCCTTTGTACCAACCCATATGACTTTATCTAACAGAGTTTGCCTTCAATGGCTCTGTTATCTTGTTTTAGCCAAATTACTGTCTTAATTAATCTATAGAAAAGAGAAAACACATCTCTAGAACCAAGAAAGGTGACTATGTCAACATTTTATAGATAGTGGTCTCCTGAAAATGAAATTCATGAAAGGCATCTTCTTGTGATAAAAAATAATTAAATAAAAATAAAATTTTTTCAAACTTATTTATATCTTGGAAAGTAGATGCATGTGCCATGGTGTGTATATGGAAATTAGATGACAACTCATGGAAATTGGTGCCCTCTTTCCACACTGTGGGTTCCAGGAGTTTAACTCAGGTTATCAGTCTTGGATGTAAGTGCCTTTACCAGATGAGCCATCTTGCTGCCCATCTATGGGATCTCAAAATCTAATTTGCATGTTATGCATAATTTTAGTTACTTTGTTTATATATATATTAAGTATCTTTTTTGTCACAAAACAGACTGGTGGGAAAATGTATTGAAACAGCATGCCTCAAATAAGCCTTTTGAAAAGCAGGCAAGTTAGTAGAAAAGAGGCAGAGAAGCTTGTGGTATTGAGGAAATAATGGATTATCCATAAAATTCTGACTTTGACTTTGGAGGGCAGGGATGATAGCTCAGTGGGTAAGACCACTTGCTCTGAAAGCATGGGGACCTGAGTTCAAATCCCTAACACCCATGTCAAAGGCAACACATGGGTGCCTCTGCATTTAGTTACAACTTTGAGAACCATTCTGGGAATTCACTGGCCATCCAGCCTAACTGAAATGAACTTCTGGTTAAGAAAGAGACCCTGTTTCAAGGGAATAAGACAAAGAGTGACAGAGAGAGATAGATACCTGGCATCCTCCTGTGGCTTCCACATGGGTTTCTGCACACTGAATTTTACCTTGTTCCAGGACAAATTAAAAATCGATAACTATAGAATATTCTAGATTGTAGTAACACTAGATACCATTTTCCCCTGAAGCTTATGCTAGCAAATGAACCAGTTTTAATCCTCTCTTCAGTACTTTCCTTTGATTTGAATGAGTAGGTCTATTTTAAGAGTCTATAAATAATGCTAGTGGGCATATTTACTTAATTTTTGCCCTGTCTCCAAAAGTCAGAGTTTTATAAGTAATTTAACAAAAGAGGAAACTTAAATGATTGCATCATGAACAGAAGAAGAAAGCTGGCCACCTTCTTTTTATTTTTAACTTGACAGCACTGATTATATGCAATGTAGCCTTAAGCATCTCTCTTGTGCACCAACTTTTACAAAAATCCTACAATGCAAGAGCTATTGTTTCCTCCATTTTAAAGATAGGAAGAAGGCATAGAGAGATGGAGTAACTTAAATAAAATTCCTCAGCAACTAAGAGAACTAATTAATTCAAATTCAGGAAACCTATGAAGTTAGTACCCTAAACACCGTTCTGAGCATAATTTAAAAAGAAATGGGATGATTGGTTGATTGACTGGTCAGTTGTTGCATTGATTTTTTTAAATAGAAACTGGAAGCCAAAATTTTCTAAATTCAAATAGTTTAAACTTAAATTTCTAAAAAAAAATAAGAATTAGAGTTACTTAAAAGTGGAGAGAACTGGCTGTTTTGATGCAAAGACACATTACACATTATTTTGGTGTACATGGACTCCAGTAGATCAAAACAAAGACAAAACAATATGTTATTAATTATCAGTGATCAATTTTGAATGATAGGAGGTGGTCACTTCCTAAGACACTCTCTGTCCATTTCTAACTGCACCATGGTTGCATCTGATGGTATCTGACATCAGATACATGAGCAACAGGTCTGTGCCCTCTATCCCTGAGCACTTCATTTTCAAAGCTATTAGTCATTAACATCTTTTCATAACACGATAAAGGATGTGATACACTCTATAGATGAGTGCCTGGATAATCCATATTTCAGCTTTGGGAGGCATCTACTAACAAAATACCAAATTCCATCACTGTCACAAGCCTATTTTCTAATAACAGGAAGTATTATAGACTTCCTGTGGGCAGTTCTTATGTCACAGAAAACAATAAAATAAAGAGTACTTTGAGACAAAGCATAAGCCAAAATAGCACACAAAACTAAAAGAATGCAAGCTGTACATATATTTTATTTGTCAGGTGTTAATATAACAGAATAATTAGGAGATTTTGTGAGCTCTCTAATCACCAATCCATTTTAATACTCATGGATTAGCAGTATAAAATCCTGTCTTGTTTACTTTCTAGCACCTGGCTGGATGAACCATTTTGTAATTGCCAGACACATATAAATAATGACTCCTTAATAATGCAGTAATGGTTTGGAAAGAAATGGCTGAAAGAATTGCTGTGCAGAGAGACTAGTTTGATAATATATGTACTAACTAAGCTGATCAGGCTAGCTTCCAAAGCCCAGGACTGTCTCAAAAGAAACACAACTATTCAATCAACAAGCATTCAGAGTCATTACCTATCTCACCTAATCTTCACAACAATTATAAGTCAAATACATTGCCAGGCTTTTAATTATTTAATAAATTTAATACTTTTTAATGTATTGCACACAGTATTTGGTTTCATAAGGACAATTTCTTTGTTTATCATTGCTTCTGACCACGTTCACCTCCCCACCTCCCATACCCTCTGCCCTCTACTTTTCTCTGTTCTCTCCTTTCCTCCTCTTGACACACACTACTCTCATCTGATCTCCTTCTTTCTCTCTCTTTCTCTCTCTCTCTCTCTCTCTCTCTCTCTCTCTCTCTCTCTCTCTCTCTCTCTCTCTCTGATATTTTCTTATCTACCTGTTGACAGACATCTAGGCCTGGTCTATAACTTGACTGATTTGAATAGAACTACAATGAACATGGACATGCAAGTCTCTCTGTGCTGTGTGAACTTAGATTTTGTTGGATATGTACCCAGAAGTCCTAGAGCTATGTCATATGGTAGTCATATTTTTATCTTTTTAAGAATCCTACCTACTAGTTTCCATAGTGACTGGACTAATTTATATTTTTATCAGCAGTGTGAAAAATGCTGCCTTTTCTCTGCATCAATCACTAGCATTTATTAACTGTTTCTTAATGGTGATCCTGTGAACTGAGGTAGAAAGGTGGAAGCTCAATGTAGTTATAATTAGTTCCTCTTTGATAGCTGAGGCTACTGAACATTTCAATATGTTTATTGGTCTTCTTCGTTTTTTTTTTTTTTTTTTGAGAGCTCTCTATTTGTTGTCCCATTTATTGATGTGGTTATTTAAATTCTTGTTAGTCTTTTGAGTTCTTTGTCCATTCTAGATATTAACCCTCCATTAGATATGTTCTCAAGAAAGCTTTTTCTTCTGTCTATAGGTGTCTTCTTCACTTGATCATTTCCTTCTATGTAGGGAAGCTTTCTAATTTAATGGAACCCCATGGCATGGTAGCAGGCACATAGGCATGATGCTGGATCAGTAACTGAGAGCTTTTATCTGATCCACAAGCATTAAACAGAGAGAGGGGACTAACTGGGAAATGTCAAAGCCTACACCCACTAGTATATCTCCTCCACCAAAACCATACCTCCTAATCCTTTCCAAACAATTTCACTAATGGAAAACCAAGTATTCAAACATAAGAGCCTATGGCTACCATTCTCCTTCAAATCACCATACCATTGCTTTCTTTATATTTGATGCATTTTCTGTTGATTTTGTTGAATATATTTTCTTTCCCTTTATCTTGATCCTATTCTCTATTATATACTCTTTTAATATTATCCTATAGATCACATGTTCTTTTCATGCTTTCTTATTTATCTCTGTCACTGTCTGAATGTAATAAACCATTTATCTTGTTGCCAATCCCGGATATTCTTTCTTCCACTTGATACATTTTATCTGTGAGGCTTTTCATTGGATTTTTAACTGATTTAATGAGCTTTTTATTTCTAAAATTTCAGCTTGATTTGTTTCACTATTTTTATTTCACTTCATATCTTGTACTAACTATATTTTAATCAACAGTTTATTTCAATTCTCCTAAATTCATTCAAGACTAATTCAAGTCCTGTTTTATTTCACTGAACATTGTTATAATTATCCCTTTGAATTATCTGCTTGTGATTCCATATACATCTCATTGGGGTTGATTGCTGTGGAATTAGGAGTTTTCAGAGACTCATGATGTTTTAGTATTTTCTTGTTACTTGTGTTTCTGAATTGGACCTTGTTCATCTGGGATTAGGCTGTTGGCTATATTTTTCAAAAGACCATTTTCTCTCAGTGAAAGGATTTGCAATGTTCAAATGGACTTGGACTTGGTTGTATAGAATTGGTGTGTCAATTCTCCAAAGTGTTCTAGAGGTGTGTCTGAGTAGGTAATGCCCTAGCCCACATGCTGAGACACCAGGCTCAATCTTCAGCTCTAATCCAAAAACAAAATGCTAACTATACAAGCAACCACAACTGAAAAAGTTGCCAACTATGAAACTACAATAATAAGTAATTCAAAAATTCATCTCTTCCACCAAATTGGAGGAAGGGATGAATAAGGATATTATGGTATGCCCTCAGATATTAGTTACTATGAGTAGAAATAGAACTAAGATAAACGAGAAAACTAGCAATTGCCATGAGAGAAACAGAGAAAACTGAAGAGAGTAGAGTAAATAGAGTAAGGGAAAGAGATGAGGCATGTTCAACTAAAGGTATAATGAAGAAAGAAAGATAGGTAGTGCAATTAGGCAATCTAAAACAATCCCAACATTCAAGCAGCTGAGAAAGGAGACCACCAACTCTAGACCAAAATGTGTTATTGGGAAAACCTATCAAAAGAAAATGGGGGCAGTGAATAGAGAACAAAGCAAGAGGAAGACAAAGCTGGTACACTAAATTGAAATTAGAAGTTAAATTAGATTCCTATCAAAGTGATGGAAAGAGAACTTGCTGGAGGCACAGAATCTGACTGTAGTCCCTGTCATAGGCACAAGTGCCAGGTCTGTGCTCTGCACGGCCTGTCCTTCGTTAGTTCCTAGCTAGGGTGTAAGTATTAGGCCTCTCTCTTTGCAGCTTCCCATGTGGGTACAGATTGTGAGGTTGTCTCTATACAGTCCACTCCAGTCTATCACTCAGATTCCCATGTCAGGACATACTAAATGGTTCTGACTTAAGTACTTTCATTCTTGCAAGAGGTGTTCTATAGGCTGTGTCTCAGAGTATGATCCTATAAAAGTCACTCTGGGTTTTCAGGATGAGCCATGCATGAAAAGACTGGTCAGTCTCTTTACCAGGGACACCTGACTTAGCTCTGGAGGAATCTACTAGTTCACACCTATCCTCAAAGAAATCACAAGACACAATTGATTCTGGTTTTATTTACTCTTTCCATGTATCACTTGCCTTTTTCTCCACAAATTTTGGCAATGCTGTCACTGTCTCATGGATTTCTGAAGCTCTTTATGGTATTTTATTTTTTACTCCTCTCCTTTACTGGGTCACAGACAGACTTTAGTCTTCCATCTTACCCCAAAGGTCACCTTTATCTTTAAGTAGCAGAGAAACCCTCAGAGAGATTCAAAACTTTCCCACCTATGCTTCAAGCCTCATAAAAGACACACCTAGAATTCATACAATTGTGTCTCTAGCAGGGGCTCATCAGATGGCAGATTTAATAATGCTGAAGATGATGTGTTCCCATATGTCCCATAAAACACACAGTTCTCAAAAAGAAAACTGTTGGCTCTATGCTCTAAATAACTAAATCTCTACAAAAATGAATTAATAGAGTACTAGTAGACACAAGGAAGATGGAAGTAACCCTCATGCTTCTAAACTATCACCACATGAATTAGACAGTTGGATTGATATATCCAACAATCAATATATGTATGGTTCCTTCTGCCTAGAGTTCTCCTGCTTTCTCTCTTGTATAACTCATACTGCTCTGAAAATCTGGCCAGATGTCCACTTCTTCAATGCCCTTACCATCTGTATCAAATTCTCCCATAATATGCTCTCCTAGCACAGAAGTGTTGTTGGAAGTTTCTATTGGTGAAATTATTAAGGCCACTCCACATAGTTAAAAGGGAGGTTTATTTTGTGGGGTAACTTACAAGTGAAGGGATAGGCTACAGGGTCTGGGAAAGGTGTATCGCAGTCCGGCGGTGTTCTCTGGAGAACTCAGCTCGGTCTTCCTCCAGAGTCCAGAGTCCAGGAACCAAGAGAGCCAGCCCATCCAGATCCTGGGTCTTCAAGGGTCCTCTCTCGGCTCTGCCTTGTAGGTATTACAGTTACCAAAGCCTCAATGGGGGTGGTCCTTCCAGATCAATGCTGGAACGGCTACACACTACAAGTTTCTCTGGTCCTGCGCTGGCCTTGCAGTCTGGACAAATCTCTCCCACTAGAGTCACCCAAGTAAACACACAGAGGCTTATATTAATTATAACTGCTCAGCCATTAGCTCAGGTTTATTACCGACTAGCTTAAATTAACCCATAATTCTTATTTATGTTTAGCCATGTAGCTTGGTACCTTTTTTCAGTTCTGCATTGTCATCTTGCTTCCTCTGTGTCTGGCTGGTGACTCCTGACTCTGTCTTCCTCTTCCCAGAATTCTCCATGTCTGCTTATCCCACCTATACTTCTTGCCTGACTACTGGCCAATCAGCATTTTATTTATCAACCAATTAGAGTGACACACATTCACAGCATACAGAATGACATTCCACAGCACAAAAGCCTCTTCTACACAGAGTCTTCTAGAGTCAAAAGTGATACTTGATTTCTTGATGATGTGCATGGCATGTGCATGAGATCTCTATCCCAAGACAACACAATTTTCCCAGAGACAGAAGATGTGATTGATTCAAACACTAGACTCACTTCTTAGGTCTGGGAAGGTAGCTTTGTTGGTAAAGTGCTTGCCACTCAAGCATAAGGACCTGATTTGTGTCCTAAACCCACATATAAACCTGTTCATGGCATCAGAAGTCTGTATAATCCTAGTTCTGGGAAGCTGGAGAAAGATGGAACCCAGGAGTTTATTCTTGCTGACGTAGCTCCAGGTTTAATGAGAAATTCTGTTCCAAAAATAATGTAGAGTGCATTCAAGGAAGACACCCAACAGCACTGTCTGGCATACACACGTTCACTGATACACATGTATGTGGTGGTATTGTGTTCCCCAAAATATTGTGCACCCTAATAAACTTACCTGGAGTCAGAGACAGAATAGCCACTAGATACAAAGGCTAGAAAATGGTGGCACTAACACCTTTAATCCTAGCATTCCAGAGGCACAAATCCCTCTGGATCTCTGTGAGTTTAAGGCTACATTGGAAACAGCCAGGCATGGTGACACATACCTTTAATCCCAAGAAGTAAGCCTTTAATCCCAGGGAGTGATGGCAAAATCAGAAAGATATATACAGCATGAAGACCAGAAACTAGAAGCATTTGGATGGTTAAGCTTTCAGGCTTCTAGCAGCAGTTCAGCTGAGATTCATTCTGGATGAGGACTCAGAGGCTTCCAGTCGGAGGAAACAGGACCAGCTGAGGAACTGGCGAGGTGAGGTGGCTATGGCTTGTTCTGGATCTCTGATCTTCTAGCATTCATCCCAATACCTGGCCCAGGTTTGATTTTATTAAAAAGATTCTCTAAGATTCATGCTCCACATGTATGTGCACACAAAGCTATCCAACACAGAATGCACACAAACACACATGCACAAACACACACATACACACACACACACACACACACACACACACACACACACAAACACAGAGTTTCAATTCCTACAGTAGTATCTAATAAACAGAAAGTCACTCCTTACCCCTTGACACTCTTTTTAAGCAAAGTTGGCTGGACAAAATACAACACTAATGAGATTTCTGTGTTGTTACAGACACAAGCTTTGGAGTCACTGTTGCATGACAGCTCCATCTCATTTCTCCTTTCACTTTGAACCTAATTTCTTAGATGAGCAAATAGTACTGTGACACAGAAGGAAAGGCAGTCTGTCCCGGGCTTGCTAGAATACATCAAAATAAATGCAATGAAAGAATCAGCTTCCATGTGCTTATCCTCTGCCATGGAGCAGTTTCTAGGTATAATAATGATAGCACAGAGACCCCCACAGAGGAGAATGACCATATATGCTCTCCCCGGAACACACTAGGCAGGTGCACTTATACTGCAGCATCTTCTCAGCTGGATGTAAAACAGATCTGATCAAGGTATTGGGATGGAAAGTGTTTCTATAGTAAAACTGCTCACAATATCCCTGAATGGAAGAAATTGCACTGTCAGTTCTGCTGCCAACTTGCTCCTATTTAACAGAACTGGGGAAGTTCCTAGGCACAGTGTCCCATTTCTAGTTTAACACAAGAAGCCTGTCTTTCCCCAAGAGCCTGATATTAAGCCTCAGAATATAAGTCATTCTGTTTCCTCATACTAGATATTCTTTATGAATCTTGGGCTCCCTCTATAGCTAGTGATTAAGAAGCATGTAAGCCTAAAATATACTAGAAGGAAGGCTTATTGCTATGATGTCATTTGTCACAGACTTAACATTTGAGATTCATGTCTCATTTCTCTAGTTGAATACACTCCCAGATATACCCTGGCCCTCCTCAGGCTGACTTTAGTGCCACCCTCAGATCCCAAGTCCTTGATGTAGTTTCTACCCAGCATAACCAATGCCACAGTGACTACCCTGTTGGTTTACTCACCCCTGGGCTCCTTAAAGGCTCTCTAAAGGGTCTTCTACATGCATCTCCAGACCCTAAACAGTCCTTGGCCATCCAAAACCATTTCTGGCTTTGAAACTCAGATTTGAATCCTAGCTGAACAATTTATTCAGATGTCTGTAACTCTTTTCTACAAATAGGAAAACAGTAAATATTTACAACTTAATGTTCTTGGCTTTTGTCACAGAGAAGAGACAAAGACTACACATAAAAAAGTATTGCTATGTTTCAAGATTTTACCTATGGAAATGTAAATTTCATGAGGTTTGAAATGTTCCTTTTGTAAAGACTTTTTTTCGGTAATTTAATTTTTTCTTTTCTTGAAAATATATTTTTATACATTATATTCTGATTATAGTTTTCTCTCATCCTTCTCCTGAAAGAATACTGAGAAATATTTTCAGTTTCCAGAGCCATACAAAATCAAGAACTGACCACATTTGGTAGGGAATCCATTTTGAAGACTCAAACACTTAGCAGTATGAGTTCAGATATAGAAATACATCTCTACATATCTGCTTTATCGTCTTTAATGTGACCATATTTCCATGGTAGGAATTAAGAAAGATTATATTAGTTAATTCATTGTGAGCATTTAGTAGACAGCATCCACAAGATGCATGTTCAGATGATGTTATAATCTTAATGAGTGATCTTAAAACATATTTGAGTTCATATCCTGCTATGTCAGTTAATCCATCAACTATTAAAAGAATATTTTCTCTCATAAACATCTGGCTCTTTTTCATCATCCCTTTTGCAGTACACAGTACTCTTAGCATTACAATGAATCTTTCCTACTGCTTCCCTGCTTTCATATTGATATAGAAGGATAATTCTAAATGGCAGATGGCATATATGCTGGCTAGTTTTATGTAAATTTGACACAAGTTAAAGTCATCTGAAAAAAGGAAGGTTTGGTTGACAAAATGCCTCCATAAGATTAGGCTGTAGAAAATAGTACAATGGAAAAAAAAAGAAAGCATCTTCAACAAATGGTGCTGGCATAACTGGATGTCAACATGTAGAAGACTACAAATAGATCCATATCTATCGCCATGCACAAAACTCAAGTCCAAGTGAATCAAAGACCTCAATATAAAACCAGTTACATTGAACCTGATAGAGGAGAAATTAAGAAGCAGTCTTGAATGCATTGGCACAGGAGACAACTTCCTAAATATAGCACCAGTAGCACAGACACTGAGGGCAACAATTAATAAATGGGACCTCCTGAATCTGAGAAGCTTTTGTAAGGCAAAGGACATGGTAAATAAGACAAAATGACTGCCTACAGAAGGGGAAAAGATCTTCACCAACCCCACATTTGACAGAAGGCTGATCTCCAAAATATATAAAGAATTCAAGAAAATAGACATTAAAATACCAAACTACGCTATTATAAAAAGGGCTACAGAGCTAAAAAAAAAAAAAATAATTCTCAACAGAAGAATCTCAAATGGCTGAAAGACATTTAAGGAGTTGTTCAACATCCTTAGTCATCAGAGAATTGCAAATCAAAACAACTCTGAGATATCATCTTACACCTGTCAGAAGGGCTTAGATCAAAAGCACTGATAACAGCTTATGTTGGAGAGGATGTGGAGCAAGGGGAACACTCCTACACTGTTGGTTCGAGTGTAAATTGTACAGCCACTTTGGAAAGCAGTATGGCAGTTTCTCAGAAAATTGGAAATTGCTGGGCAGCAGGGGCACATGCCTTTAATCCCAGCACTTAAGAGGCAGAGCCATGCGGATCTCTGTGAGTTCAAGGCCAGCCTGTTCTACAGAGCGAGATCCAGGACAGGCACCAAAACTACACAGAGAAACCCTGTCTTGAAACCTCCCCCCGAAAGAAGGAAAAAAATGGAAATCAATCTTCCTCAAGACCCAGCTATACCATTCTTGGGCATATACCCAAGGAATGTTCAATCATACCACAAGGACACTTGCTCAGCTATGTTCATATCAGCATTATTTGTAATATCCAAAACCTGGAAACAACCTAGATGCCCTTCAACTGAAGAATGGATAAGTAAAATGTGGTACATATACACAATGGAACACTACTCAGCAAAGAAAAACAATGACACCATGAGGTTTGCAGGCAAATGGATGGATCTAGAAAAAATCATCCTGAGTGAGGTAACCCAGACTCAGAAGGCCAAACATGGTATGTGCTCACTCTTAAGTAGATACTAGATACAAAGCAAAGGATAACCAGAGTACAACCCACAGCTCCAAAGAAGCTAGCTAATAGGGAGGACCCTAAAAGGGACACATGGATTGCCCTTGGAAGGGGAAATAAATGAGATCTCCATGAGTCAACTGGGTATGAGGGCAGGCAATGGAGTGTGGGGGATGGGAGATGACAACATAAGGGAAAAGGATGGTTGAGCTGGAACAGGGATGGAGTGGGAGAGCAAAGAAAGAGATACCATAATAGAGGGAGAAAGCATGGGAATACAGAGAAACTGGGTGCTGTGGATATCATTCTGTATAAATAAAACACTGATTGGCCAGTGGCCAGACAGGAAGTATAGGCGGGACAAGCAGAGAAGAGAATTCTGGGAAGTGGAAGGTTGAGGAGGGGAGACACTGCCAGCTGCTGCCATGACAAACAGCATGTGAAGATGCCGGTAAGCCACGAGTCACATGGCAAGGCATAGATTTATAGAAATGGATTAATATAAGATAAAAGAACAGTTAGCAAGAAGCCTGCCAGGGCCATACAGTCTGTAAGCAATATAAGTCTCTGTGTGTTTACTTGGTTGGGTCTGAGCTGCTGTGAGACTGGTAGGTTAGAGAGATTTGTCCTGACTGTGGGCCAGGCAGGACCAGAAAAACTCTAGCTACAACTGGGCACTAGGAAAGTTCCCAGGAATCCACAAGGATGACCCCAGCTTAGACTACTAGCAATAGGGGAGGGGTAATTGAACTGGCTTACCACAGTAACCAGATTGGTGAATACTCTGTCATCATAGAGACTTTCTCCACTAAGTGATAGAAGCAGATGCAGAGACCCACAGCTAAACACCAGGGCAAGCTCTAGGAGTTCAGTCAAAAAAAGAGAAGAGGGATTCTATGGGCAAGGGGCATCAAGATCATGATGGAGAAACCTACAGAGACAACCAAACCAAACTAGGAGGCACTCATGAAATTTAGACCAGCACCTGTGTAGCCTGCATGGAACTGGATGAGGCCCTCTGCATAAGCAAGACAGTTGTAAAGCTTGATCTGCTTAATGGGCCCCCTGGCAGTAGGATCAGGATCCATCCCTGGTGCACGAGCTGACTTTTTGGAGCCCACTACCAATGGTAGGACCCCTCACACAGCCTTGAGGCAAGAGGGGGGGGCTTAGACCTGCTTCAATTGAATGTACCAGGCTCTGCTGACTCATTACCTTTTTGTAGAAGGGAATGGGGGAGTTGGGGTAAAAGGGAAGGGACAGGAGAAAGGAAGAGGGGAATCTATGGTTGATATGTAAAATGAATAAAAAATGTCTTAGTAATAAAAAACTAGTAAAAATACAACATTACTTTGCAAAAGTTAAAAAAAAGATTAGGCAAGTCTTTAGGGAATTTTCTTAATTAGTGATTGATGTGAGAAGGCTCAGCCCATTGTGGGTGGGGCCACCCCTGTGCTGGTGGTCCTGATTATTATAAGAAAGCAGGCCAGGCTAAGTAACCCATGTGGAGCAAGCCAGTAAGTAGCATTCCTCCATGGCCTCTACATCAGCTCCTGCCTCCACATTTCTTTTCTCTTGGAGTTCCTGTCCTGATTTTCTTTGATAAAGAAGAGTGATAGAGAAGCATAAGCCAAATAAATCCTTTCATCTCCAAGTTGCCTTGGACATTTTGTTCTTCACAGCAATAGTAACTCTGAGACAGCATGTGATTCCTTTGTCATAATCTCCTTCACTGTATCCAGAAAACAAAAGCTCTGTGGATCATTAATTCCAAGCAGTCTGAAAACTGTTAGGGGGTTTTGTTTGTTTGTTTGTTTGTTTATTTGAAAGGGATCCATCTTTAAATGAAAAGGGACCAAAACTGAAAAGATCACCCTAAGCAATAAGAAATTTGTAAATTTCCAAGATACATGGACATAGCTTAATCACATATGCTATATATAGATGCATATATATTATTTCTCAGCCTTTGGCTATGATCAAGCATATATTTTCTTCTCATAATACTGATAGTAAACAGATAGAAACTTTGTTCTGTCTAGCCATTTAAATAAAACAAAGTGTGTCATAATAAACTGACTTTCATTTCTAGGTCTGCATTTATGCCTCAGAATGACTTTATGATGTGCATCACATCTGTGGCATTGCCTCCATTTTATGGTTAAGGAGAATGAGATTCAGCTAGTTAAATCAGTTTTTTCAAGTCAAAAACATAGTAACATAAAGTTGGATGAAGAAGGAATATAAGTGAATTTGACCAAAAATATAGATTATATACATATATAAAATTCTCAAATAATAAATTTAAAAAACAGAACAAATTAAAAATTGAGAAATAGACTAAACTGAGATGCCTTCTGACTCCTACTTGGTTCTTTCCAAAATATAACAGAGCCTCACTTAACAATATACATGCCCAACTTAGTCTACCTTTGTAACTTACCTTTCAAATGGGCATAGGTTAAAAAGAATAGTATTGAGAGAAACCAGAACTTGTAGTAAGCTGAAAACTAAGCTAATCTAAAAATCTCAAGGATCAGCAACCTGCTACTGAAACTATATCCTGTATTTGGAAGAGGCCATATGGAAATTCTGCCAGTCACAGGCTTGGACCTACATTGCATTTGAGGCTTCCTGTAATTTGTTTCCAGAGACTCCAGTGCTGAGGAGTCTCTCTCTCTCTCTCTCTCTCTCTCTCTCTCTCTCTCTCTCTCTCTCTCTCACACACACACACACACACACACACACACACACAGACACACACCTTTCCATCCCTCAGTTGCAGTCTGCTCTTAAATCCCCATGATATGGTTCTTCTTGGCCCCTTTTCTTGCTGCCTTCTCTAAAAGCATACGGGTTCATCACTGGAGTGGGCAAAAAGTAGGTAACAGAAATGGATGATGGGAAAGGGACTATGAGGAAGAACTGGATGAACTAGAAGATATCATATGAAGAACCACCTAAGCTCTTCACTTAGCAACTAGACCTGTAAATGCTTCAGGATGAAAAACAAGTCTATTTTATAATGATTTTCTCTTATAGGTTTATCTTCTCTTTCCATATCTATGAACAAGGCCATTTTCTGATAACTTTCACTTCCTGGCACCTTCCAAAGACTTTCCAGCCAGTCCAATCAGTCTGCATATTTATTTCTAAGAATACTAAAAGAAAAAGGGACAGATCTCAGGGTCTCCCAAAAGTGTTATTATGTATATGAATAAAGCTGAAAGACCTAGGAAAAACAAAGTCATATTCTAACAAGAACAAAGTAGGATGCTAACAAAAATTCAACAAGGCTATTTATAGATGCAAAAGTAGTGCTAAGAAAGTATATATAATTAGTAACCCTGGTGCTAGCCCTGGCAGGAAGCCATGTCACTGTGACAACCATCTCTCTAGGTTGAAGAATAACAGAAAAGAAACTGTGTTGCTGGTCTCTAGCAGGAATTTCCCATATAGGACACAGTCTGATCAATTGCAGTTACTATTTACCTTAAGTTCACATACAGACAGTCATCTAAATAAAAATTGACTCCAACTCCTTTTTTTTCTATACTTTCCTATACTGGTGCCTCCCATATTGCCCATAGCCTATTGGAAGCCAGAACTTATGAAGACCAGATGACAAAGTCAAAGAGCCAGAATACTGAACAACTTTACAGGCCAGAGAAGAACAAAGTATGAACTAGAACAGGAATATAGGAAGAAAATCAGAACACCAAATCCAAGTTAAAAGTCTAAGATTCACACTAGGAAACAGAAAAGCATAATTAGTATTGTTCCAAAATGGTTTTGTGATGTTTATAAAGATGCCTTGGATTATCTTTTATCTCTTGATAAAATGCTCACTAATGGTTTCTCTCTCTGGTCATTCTCTCTGGTCATTACAAGACCATTTGCACAATTACAAAGAATACGAGTTATTGGTTTTCCCTTCTCAGTATAAGTTACCATCATCGGAGCCTACCTCTCAGTCCATGAGATTCAGCTGAGCCTCTACCTCTAGGAAGGAATATTACCATGGCCTATCCAGGAACTATATTTTATCTCCAGAGCCACAGTGATAAGATCAACAATAGGCCTGTGACTCAAACTGGCCAATGAAACTACAATCTTTTGAATCTGTCTGCTCTAAAACTCACAATGAAACTTAATCTCCATTGTGTTGGAAATGTCTCCCATCAGTTGACTATGTCATGAGAGAAGAGCTATAAGACCTATGTGACACTATGAAAAGATCAAACCTAAGAATAATAGAAATAGAAGGAGAATTCCAGCTCAAAGGCCCAGAAAATATATTCAAAATTATAGAAGAAACTTTTCCCAACCTAAAGAAGGACCTGCCTATAAAGGCACAAGAAGCTTACAAACACCAAATAAACTAGACCAGAAAAAAGTCCCCTCCTCACATAATAATCAAAACACTAAACATACAGAATAAAGAAAGAATATTAAAAGCTACAAAGGAAAAAGACCAAGTAGCATATAAAGGCAGACATATCAGAATTACACCCAACTTCTCAACTGAGACTCTGAAAGCCAGAAGGTCTTTAACAGATGTTCTACAGACTGTAAAAGACCATGAATGCCAGCCCAGACTACTATATCCAGAAAAAAATTTCAATCACCATAGATGGAGAAAACAAGGTATTTCATGACAAAGTCAAATTTAAACGGTATCTATCCACAAACCCATCCCTACAGAAGATACTAGAAGGAAAACTACAACCCAAGGAAATTAGCTACACCCATGAAAACATGGGCAATAGTTAATCTCATACCAACAAAACCCAAAGAAGGGACAAACTTCACACTAACATCACTACCAACAACAACAGCAACAAAAATAACAGAAGTTAACAATCACCAGTTATCAATATCTCTCAATATCAATGGATTCAATTCACAAATAACAAGAACCAGTCTAACAGAATGGATACAAAAAACATGATCCATCCTTCTGCTCCATACAAGAAACACACCTCAACATCAAAGATAGACATTACCTGAGAGTAAAGAATTGGAAAAAGATTTTCCAATCAAATTGCCCTAATAAGCAAGCAGGTACAGGTATCCTAATATCTAACAAAATAGACCTCCAACCAAAATTATTCAAAAGAGATAGAGGGCATTTCATACTCATTAAAGGAAAAATCCACCAAGATGATGTCTCAGTTCTGAACATCTATTCCCCAAATGCAAGGTCACCCATGTTTGTAAAAGAAACATTACTAAATCTTAAACCATACATCAGCAGAAAGAGAGAAATAAGGAAACTAACAGATGTTATGACTCAAATGGACTTAACAGACATCTACAGAACATTCCACCCAAACACAAAAGAATATAGTTTCTCCTCAGCACCTCATGGAACCTTCTCAAAATTAACCACATACTTAGTCACAAAGGAAGTCTCAACAGAAAAAAATTTGAAATAACCCTCTGTATCCTATCAGATCACCATGGATTAAAGCTGAATTTCAACACAACAGAAAGCCTAAAAATCTATGGAAACTGAACAACTCTCTACTGAATTACCACTGGGTCAAGAAAGAAAGAAATTAAAAATTTCCTCAAATTCAATGAAAATGAATGCACAACATACTCAAACTTATTGGGTACAATGAAAGTGGTGCTAAGAGGAAAGTTCATAGCACTAAGTGCCCACATAAAGAATTTAGACAATTCTAATTACTTAACAGCTCGCCTAAAATATCTAGAACAAAAAAGAAGAAGAAGACACATGCCAGAGGAATAGAGGGCAGGAAATAATCAAACTCAGGGCTGAAATATATAAAATAGAAACAAAGAGAACAATACAAAGAACCAATGAAAGAGTTGTTTCTTTGAGAAAATGAACAAGATAGACATACCCGTATACAAACTAACTAGATGGCAGAGAGAGACTATCCAAATTAATAAAATCAGAAAAGAAAAGGGTAACATAACAACAGACACTGGAGAAATTCGATGACCCATTAGGTCATACTTCAAAAACTTATACTCCAAAAAGTTGGAAAACCTAAAAGAAATGAGTAATTTTCTCATTAGATACCATTTACCAAAATTAAATCAAGACCAGATCAACAATTTAAATAGACCTATAACCACTATGGAAATAGAAGCAATCATTAAAATTCTCCAAAATCCAAGTTGTTTTGAATAGGGATATTCAACTCACACAGGAATATACTTGGGAGGGAACTTATTAGGGGAACTGCCTACCTTGGTTGAAAGGCCTCAGATGCTACAACTCAGTGAGAAGCTACTAGAATATGTCCTGGAACCCAAAGAAAAGAACCTGAAGTTTTGATGTTTAAGGATACTGGCTACTATTCCAGGAGAAGAAAGACCCAAACTCACCCATTCACTATGGTTTTTGTTTCCCCTGAGTCCCTAGTTGATTGGATAGTGATCACCAATATTGAGGGGAAATCTTCCATATTCAATACATATAATTACACACCAATCTGTTCTGAAATCAGAGAGAGAGAGAGAGAGAGAGAGCACGAGCGAGCTGTGGAGTAATCCTTTTGTACATACATGGTGAAAATGTATTGCTCTCATTGTTAATAAAAAACTGATTGGCCAATAACTAGACAGGATTTTGGGGGGCATAAAGGATTCTGGGAAGAAGTGGGGCAGAGTCTGAGGAGTCAGTCTCAAGCCAGATGCAGAAGAAGCAACATGGGAAGCTCATAGATGGGGTAAATGAGCCGTGGGGCAGTACATAGATTAAAAGAAATGGGTTAATTTAAGATGTAAGACTTATAGTAACAATTCTGAGCTATCAGGCAAGCATTTGTAATTAATAATAAGTCTCTGAGTGGTTATTGGGAAGTGGCTGCCAAGACACAGAGAAACTCCACCTACAAGAAAGAACCCATTATTCAAACCAAATCACAAGGTGTTTGGTTCCTCCTTTAGCAGAAGAGTTATAGACTCTACCTAACAAAACACTAAGAAAGAAAAAATGTTTTATTTTCTATGTGTCAAGATGTTAATCAAGTCAAACTGACAGCTCAAACCAACCATCTCTCTCACACACATACATACACAATCATGACAAACATTCTAGAATCTTTCTAGTGTCTTGTAAACACCTTTTCTTTTTCTTTCTTTTTTTTTTTATTTTTCAGGACACAGTTTCTTTGTGAAATAGCCCTGGCTACCCAGGAACTCATTCTGTAGACTAGGCTGGCCTCAAACCACAGAGATCTACCCGCCTCTGCCTCCCGAGTTCTGGGACTAAAGGCATGGGCCACCACAGCTCGGTGTAAACATCCTTTTCATGTTCTTTTGCCTGCACTGAGTGATAAAAGGTGGAGCATAAACTGTTTCCCATCATCACCATCAACTCTTCTCTCTATAAAACAAGTATTTCTAGGCAAGTATTTGAACAAAAGTCTCTTGCTTTAGGTATATTGTTTCCAGCTCAGTGGACATCTCATCACATCAAAACAGACAATATTACTTTCATATTTAAGCATGAGGTAGCATTCTTTCAACTGTGACAAGAAGTTTGATTTCAAGACTATTGAATGTTTACTACTACTTCACATCCACATGTACAAAGAGACAACCTCTTCTCTTGTACAGCAGAATTTAAAAAAAGGGAAGTTTGGTCTTTTAAATGTATGCTTTAGAGCATGTACCTACCATACTAGCTTCACAACATAGTAATAGATAAATTTCCTATAACAAATAAGTCAATATATTAAGTTTCCAGTTAAATGGGGTAGATGCATATAATTCAGGACTTATTAGAAGCCTCTAATAAATTCATGAGATAGGATATCCATGGAGGGAAGACAGCTATTTTAGTCCATTTGAGGTGCTATAACAAAAATGCCATGAGCTAAATGACTTACAACAGAAAAGTCTCAGATATCTGACAGCTGGGAAGTCCAAGAATAAGATGCCAGCAGATTCCATATGGCATGAAGACCTGCTTTTTTATAAGCAGTGCCTTCTAATTGTGTCTGCACATGGCAAAGGATACAAAGGTTCTCTCCCAGTCTTACTTTTTGAAAGCAAATGTCCTGGCTCCCAATACTATCACTTTGAGGATTAAGATGTCAACAAATGAATTAGGTGAAGGGTAAATATTAACAGCATAGTAATACTATATACAATACTTTTAGAATCATTTTTTCATATTTTTATTATTGTTGTTTACTTGTTTGTTTATTAGGGAAGGGCAAAGCACTTTTGAGATAAGTATTGTACAATCATACAGTAAAGTATGAGTGACTGTTCTCCAAATATTCATATAAGTAAAACACTGAGTGGGAAAAAACAGGAAACCACAGTAGTTTACATTGTACAGCTACTCAGTCTCAATGCCAGCAAGCTGTTCTAGCCTGCTCAAGCCTTCCCTCTGACAGCCTCCTACTCATCAACACCACCACTCTCAAGATGACAACTATCAGTGTGGACTGTGTAACAATTGATGTCTTTCCAAGAAACAGCTGTCATTGTCCAAGTCCTCTGTGCTCACAGCAATCCAGGTTGCCACATCTTTCACTTAAGGAGAATCACAAAGTCTGATTTTTCATAGTCAGACTGCCAGCCTCAAATGCCCATTAATCAAACCTAGTGAACAACAGCAAAACAGATAGAAGCACCTCTCCTTCCAGGTGGATTTTTATTGCCATTGTGGCACAATTCTGTCTCATTCCATATCATTATATTTGATAGCTGTGATAAACCTAAAATCACTGCTATTTGATGTCAGCACAAAAGTCACTCCCTGAGCTGAACAATGCCAGGCTCAATTGTGGTCAATATATTGTGCACCCCAATAAACTTATCTGGGGATCAGAAAACAAAACAGCCACTATATTAAACACAGAGGTTAGGCAGTGGTAACACATGCCTTTAATCTTAGCACTCCAGAGGCAGAGATCCATCCAGATCTCTGTGAGTTCAGGACCACACTGGAAACAGCCAGGCATGGTAACACATACCTTTAATACCAGCACTTGAGATCTCATGTCTTGCTTGGGAAAGACACATGCTTTTAATCCCAGGAAGTGATGGCAGGAAGCAGAAAGGTATATAAAGCATGAGGACCAGGAACTAGAGGCTTTTTAGCTTTTAGGCTTTTAGCAGCAGTTCAGCTGAGATCCATTCTGGATGAGGACTCAGAGGCTTCCAGTTTGAGGAAACAAGATCAGCTGAGGAGTTGGTGAGGCGAGGTTTCCTGTGGCTTGTTCTGCTTCTCTGATCTTTCAGATTTCACTCCAATATCTGCCTCTGGGTTTTTTATTAATAAGACCTTCTAACAATTCATGTTATACTGAATCAATAAGACCCTGTCAGTTTCCCATTCTACACACAGGTAAATAACTTACCTGGTCATTCTTGCCTAAGACCTTAAGCTAAAAACACCAGTAAGTGCTCAAATGAGATGACATCTGAGCCCAAGGAATACACTCTGTCTCTAGTGTCTCTTTAAAGTAAAGACACACCGTATATGGTTTTCTTCAACACATATTCAAATATGACATTCTCATGTTTACAAGGAAATTCATATTATTTATAGCATCCATGACCAGAATTTGATCGTGTGTGTGTGTGTGTGTGTGTGTGTGTGTGTGTGTGTGTGTGTTTTATAATCAGAGTTATTGGTTCAAGTCCAAGGTTCTAAGCTTATAGTATAACACTCACCATCTAATTCCCTCATGGCCTGTTAGCAAAAACCTAAGAACAAAGTTCCTTCCCCTCCTGCCTCCACCATTAAGGAGTAAAACCTAGGTTATCACAAAAATGTAACCCCTATCCCCAGGGGGAACTGAGGTCTTAAAACAATGTCTAGCCTTGCAAATGCTACATGACAGTTATCAAGCTTGTTAGCTTTGGCTGCTACCTCTGACAAGAATTCAAGTCAGGTATCCTAGTGCATGCTATGGCATAGTGATAGGGTCTAGCTATTTTCCAAAGTTAAGTGTACTGATATCCTATTTGATTGTTTAAAGAAACATTAGGCACATGAAATGCTTGATGGGTAAAATGTGATTTGGGGCCATGTAGAGTGAAAAACATTTGAGGATGTGAAAAACCTGAATTCAGTCTAATAGCCTCACTCGTAAGCTTCATGGCAATCTGAACTATGTCGAAAATGACAAATATTCATAATGGACATTATAGCTCTTCCCAAGATTCTAGCATATCCTCACTATCCAATCTCTGAGAACATTTGTTGTTTTCTGCTCAGAGTTACACCCTGTGTGTGTGTGTGTGCGCGCACACACACACACACACACACACACACACACACACACACACACACTGTGAATGTCCACTCACTTTAGGCAATGAATTATCTCATCTGGGGTAGAGTCCCATCTCAAAAGCTGCCTTTCTTTTTAAAAAATATATGTATTATTATTATGCTATATGTGCATGTAAAGAGGTGTGCATATGCCACAGCATGTAGTGGTCAGGGACATCTTTGTGGAGGCAATTCTCTCCTTCCATCTTAATGAACTCAGGCTCCAGGCTTTCACAGCTGACCTTTAACTGCTCTGCTGTGTCACAAGCTCCAAAGGCTGAGCACACAAAAGCCCCACTTCCTACCTCATTTTGTAATAACTCTGAGAGGACATCCCAGCCACCAGGGCTCCTTTTGCCATACTGCACTTCAGAATAGCTAGCTGGTTTCAGGCCTTTCTTCCTTAGGGATAGTGGCAGTGCTAGAAAACAACACATTTTCTGCATGAGTCCCCTGCCTTAGACTTGGAATTTAATCTGTAACACTACACTAAGTGCAACTCTAAGAACCAGAGATAAGAATATGCAAATGTTTTTGTTGAGCACCAACATATAGGAAACATCATACAGAATAAATATTGAAAGAGCACTCACAGAACTTAGAGTCTGCTTGCAAATACAGGGTTTAAATAATAATTCACATAGTAAATGAATGTGAAAAAAGTTGCAAGGGGAAATTAGGCTGGTGGCAAGCAGAGATAAAACTGCTGGGAACAGTGAGAGGGGAAAATATGATGCTTTAGAAAGTTTATTTGAAGAAAGAAATTTTTAGTTTCCAAAATAAGATACTCTATATGAGCCAAGAATATCTTCTCCTGCAAAAGAGGTTGTTGATTTTTAACCAATAAAAGAGCAAGCTTAACATAACACGCACACAAAAATGGATAAAGAAAATGTGGTATATTTACACAATGGGCTATTACTCAGCTGTTCAAAACAATGACATCAAGAAATTTGAAGGCAAATGGATGGAACTAGAAAAAATCATCCTGAGTGAGATAATCCAGACCTAGAAAGACAAACATGGTATGTACTCACTTATAAGTAGACAGTAGAGGTAAAATAAAAGATAACCATGCTACCATCCACAGTCCAAGTGAGGCTAGGTAACAGGGAGGGCTCAAGGGGGGAATACATGGATCTCCCAAGTAAGAGGAAATAGAAGAGATCCTGTGGGTGGACTGGGGCCAGGTGGAGATGGGAACATGAGGGATCAGGTTGAGGGTGTATAGAGGGAAAGAGTACTGAAAGAGAGAACTGAAAAGGGAATGGGCATTTGGGGATCAGGTAGAAACCTGCTGCAAGGGAAATGCCCAGGAATCTACATGGATGACCCCAGCTAAGACTCCTAGCAATGGTGAATGTGTAGTGTGAACTGGCCATTTACTGTGATTGAGCAGGGCTTCCAGTGGAAGGATTGGGATGCTTTGTAGTCTTTGACCTACAATCTGTCCTGCCTATGGGATGTGTGGCGAAAATGGTAAGGCATTGGGTGCAGAGATTACAACCAGTGATTGATCCAACCTCAGACCCATACCAAGAGGGTCAACCCACTCCTGACACAGCCTGGAGTGCCAAGACCCAGAGGCTGGATGGGACAGACACCTAGGATAGATCCAAACACAAATGGAGAAAAAGGTCTCAACATAATGATGCCTAGGGATATTCTGCTATACTCAGAGATTGGTGACTACCCCATTGTCTTTAGAGAGCTTTCATTTAGTAACTGATGGAAACAGGTGCAGAGACCCACGGCCATTGGACTGAGTTTGGGGGAATCCTGCTCAAGAGAGGGAGGAAGGATTGTAGGAGCCAGGGGGATCAAGGTCATCACAAAGGAACCCACAGAAACAATCAGCCTGGCCTCATAGGAGCTCACAGAGTCTGGACCAACAGCCAGGGAGCCTGCTTGGAACCGACCTAGGCCCTCTACATATCTGAGAGCTGTGTAATTTGGTCTACTTGTGGGACTCCTAGCAGTGGGAGCAGGGGGTGTTCCTAATGCTTTGGCTGGCTTTTGGAAACCTATTCCTTATATTTGATTGCCTTTTCCAGCCTTAATAAAAGGGGAGGAGCTTAATCCTACAGCAACTTGATATGCCACACTTTGATTCTACCCATGGGAGAACTGCCCCTTACCAAGGAGCAGTAGATTATTGGGGGTTGGGAGATGGGGAAAGGAAATGGGAAGAAAGGAGAGAGAAGAAACCATGGTGAGGGTATAAAATAAATTAAATTAAAAAGAAAAAAGTCAATAATTATCAGGGCTAGACAAATGGACAGATATCTCAGTGGGGGATGAAAACACATACTGTTCTTCCTGAAGATCTGGGTTGGATTCCCAGCACCCATATGATAGTTCACAACTGTCTGTAACATCAGTTCCAAAGGATCCAATTTACAGCCTACTTCTGGGCTCTGTGGGCATCAGGCAAGCATGTGGTAGACATACATACAAGCTAACAAAACACTGATGCACATAAAATGAAAAAAAAATCTGTAAAAGAAAAGTCTATTGTTTTAACTGAGTAAGCTGCTCTAGACACAGCCTTTATTTATTCAGAATGCATTTATATCTAAGTACATATAACTATGGAACCCTGGCTGGTTTCCATATTAGATTTCAGGTTGGCTCATGATCCTCTGTTTCAATCTAGATGGTCAAAGGAGTCTCACACACTCTCTGAGGTACAGTCTGCCTACTTTAATTATTACTGAGCAGAAACCTGATGCATCTCCAACATTTGCTGACAACATTTTCTCTAGGCTTTCACCCATCATTCACTCCTCCCCTGGACAAAGAAAATCATGATGCTTTATCAAGGCTAATAAGATTGTGTTATTCTAGCATGGACTATGAGAGTCCACTTCCTTACAAATAGCAGACATACCCATCAGTACCTGACATTAGCAGTAATGAAGTAATATTTTGTGTTCTCTCTATTTTTATTTTTTTGTCTTATATATTAATGAGTATCTTGAGCCCCCGAGGTTATGACATGGAAATTTGTATTGGATTCTACAATGAGAATTCTGACAAGGTTGTGACAATAGAATTCAATCCAGGCTGTCACACTACATTTCTGACAAAGTTAAACATGACAGTACAAGATCTGACAAATCCCTGGAGATTTGGTTTTCATAAATATGGAGGTAGAACCCAGATTAATATTAACTTTGCTTTGGCCCCCTTAGAGGAAGAAATGCCTCATGGGATATTGGGAGTAAAGGATAAGACATAAGGGGCAGCTGACAGAGAAAAATCAAAATTTCTCTTCTACAAGTAGAATATTTTAAATCCATAAAATCGCGAGGAGATAAGCAGGCTTGCAGGCCTGAAAATGAGCACATTTCCCTGGAATAATTTCCTATTCCATGCAAAATTGAAATTGCACTGGTCATACTTTATGTGGTCTGCCATACTCACTGTCAAATGCATTAGTCTCTTTTTCCAATCAAATGACATATAAGGTAAATTCCCAAACACAATAATCTAACTTATACCTGCTGTCTGGAAGACTTTGTCAATAATGAAAATGGGATCTTCATCTTCTATAAAAGCATTTTTCAATGTCTCAAGATAGCTAGAAAAATGACCCATATAATCTAGAGGTGAGAGGGATGTGAGTACACTTGAAATCTCACCCTCTAGAAATGAGAGATTTTTCAATGGCCAAGAATATGTTCAAAAATCTGAAGTTGAGTTTGTATCTTTTAGTATTGTCCCTTCTTTGATATCCCATGACAATAAGGAGCTGGTGAATATATAGTGTTTCCCCTGATGGCTTTATGCCTGAGCATCAATATGTCACAGCTCAAGCTGTTAGAGAATATATTTTATGATGATGTACATCTTTACCTTCTACACAGCTTTCAATTCCATGCATCCCTCTGCATGCATATCATAGAACCATAGATATGCTCTTCATGTCCCAAGCAATGGCTTCCTCATTCACCTCCCCACATCTGCTCTTGTTCTCTCCCGTCTCAGTCTCCCCACAAATAAGAGTGGCCAGATTTGATGAAAGGGCATGTGCTATGTATGAATGGGATGAAACCATCCCCCGAGAGTGAGGAGCAGGCTGTTACTAGTAGCTTGGCTCTAACAAGTAGACCTTGGCATTGTGTAAATCATGAACCATCTCACAGAACAACAACATTAGATGAGGTTGCTCTGCAGTCATGGCTCATGATGAAAGCAGACAGCTCTCTAATCATGCCTGAACACAGACAAAGGATCAATATTGTCAAACCAAAACCTTGCCAAACACCCTTCACCAAATCCTGGATAATGTGACAGCTGTGTTCATCAATCACAATGCTAACTGTACCCCACTCCTCTCTTGTTTAAAATGATTTATCAAGAACCTCAATCACAGAAATGCCCACATTGTGTCACATACAGAATCCAGAATAAGGCTTCCATGTCCCAAGGCCACTTCCCATAACTGAGCACAAACCCCAGCCTCAAATACTTCACACTCTTGATAGAGACACCCCATGATTTTCCCTGGACTTTCTTCCTTGCTGCAATTAACACTTACCCAACTTGTTGCCCTACATTTTCCTGATGGTCTCTAAATCACAGCTTAGTTCACAAAGGACATGGCTGAAACAGAGCTCAGTAGCAGAGCCCTTGACCATCATATGCTAAACCTGAATTCTCTTCTTAATGCCAAAAAAAAAAAATGTTCCTGGGTTCATATCCTAGCTTACCACATACCTCCTAAGTCAGCTTTACTATTTTGTAAAAATAGAGAAAATACCATCTTTTGCCTTCCCTGTTTTTTACTTTCTTTAGCTTTAAAGTAATATATGCAATGCCTTGTGAACACAATATGTTTTATCTTGTATGTGTGATGATTGTGCATGTTTGTATATATGAATGCAAGTACATGCATGCCATGATGTGCTTACAAAGGTCAGAGAATAGCCTCAGATGTCAATCATCATCAATTTCTACCTTGTTTGTGATTGATCTTGCCACTGAATACACGAGATGAGGTGGCCTACAAGCTTCCAGTGCATTCCCTGTCTCCATCTTCCATCTCGCCATAGTGTTGGAATTATAGATACACAACACCAAATCTGTCTTTATATGAGTTCAGGGATTCAAACTCAGATCCCCATACTTGTGTTCCAAGGGCTTTAATCCACTTAACCATCTCCCTAAGCCAGGATATCATATTTAAAACTAATCGTTCTTACTTAAACTGATAGCCAAAGTCACCACTGTGGCTATTCAAAGTCCTTGATACCAATGTTTGTGGACCTCTTCTGCCACCATCTCTGTAACATGGAGATAACAGTAGCAATGATAATAAGGATGATATCAGTACCAAAACTGTACAGACAAGATGAGTCTCAGAATGTATTTAGCTGCATCATTAGAGCATATTCTAACACCAGCATTCAGCAGGAACATAATAAATGATATTTTACCTTTTTATTTAAGCACTACAAACTCTTTCAGACACAATGGGTAGATCACTGAATCTACACTGAAAAGAAAAGGGGGGAGATATAAAAATGACAAAAGGTAGATTATTAAAACTTTTTTGAAAAGAAAAAAGAGAATATGAATATGATAAGATAAAAAGGTCAATTTTTGAATCTACTTTTTAAAAGGAACTACTTGTTTTAAATAAGATAAGCAATGATATTTTTTGTCTGAGTTTATCAAATGTTACTAGACTGGACATTGTATATATATACAATGGAGTTTTTTGTCTGAATTTGTCAAATGTTAATAAACTAGACATTGTTAATGTAATTTTGACTGTATATTGTATACACTTATTAGATATAATTTTTCTTGTATTAGTTATAAGCTTTTTTAAATTTTAGACAAAAAAAGAGGAAATGTGGTGGTATTGTGTTCCCCAAAATATTGTGCACCCTAATAAACTTATCTGGGTTCAGAGACAGAACAGCCACAATATTAAACATAAAGGTTAGGCAGTGGTAGCACATGCCTTTAATCCTAGCATTCCAGAGGCAGAAATCCATCTGTTCAAGGATACAGCCAAGCATGGTGACTCACGCCTTTAATCCCAGAAAATGAGTCTTTAATCCCAGGGAGTGATGGCAGATAGCAGAAAAGTATATAAGGCGTGAAGACCAGGAACTAGAAGCATTTGGCTGGTTAAGCTTTTAGGTTTTGAGGAGCACAGTTCAGCTGAGAGCCATTCGGACATGAGGACACAGAAGCATCCAGTCTGAGGAAACAAGATCAGCTGAGAAGTTGGCCAGGTGAGGTTAGCTGTGACTTGTTCTATCACTCTGATCTTCCAGTGTTCACCCTAATAACTAGCCTCAGGTTTGATTTAATTAATAAGACCTTTTAAGATTCCTGCTACCAGACACTCTGAAATTAATCACTAAACTAGCAATATTAGATTAAACTGGTATAATTCAAGCAGTATTCAATGGAATGGTTCAAATAGGTACTTTGAAGATTCTGCCAGACTGTAAGTTTGTAAATGTTGTAAAGGATATAAAATTGCTATTGTGTCACTGAGCACCTGAAATCCACATGAGAAACAGTATTCTCACAAAGTATCTCTGACCAATAAAAATTAGGAAACCTTTGCTAAATAAGTACTAATTTCAAAATTTTTAGTCTGAAATATGTTTCATTGAAATGGTTTCATGTATCAGTTTTATACCAAATAAATCTTATAAACTTGAGTTTTTACATGTATAATTTTTAAATACTAATATTTTAGTTAGTAGAGTGCTTCTCCAGCTTACACTAAGTTCTGAGGTTTACCCCCAGATCTTCACAAGCTAGGCAAAGCAACACATGCCTGTAAGCATAGCACTTGAAAGGAGGAGGAAGGAACACCAGAAATTCAAGGTCATCCTAGGCTACTTAGAGAGTTGGAGACTAGCCTGGGCTACATGAGATGCTAAAATAAAAGTGAGATCATATGTTTTATATGTTACACTACCAAAGTTGTTTTTTAGGGGATGGTGGCAATCCATAAAACTGCTACAACTCTAAAAGTTGCTATACAGCTTGATTGGATTTGATGATTTGAGACAGGGGAGTTTGCTACCTTGTAACATCCCACTATTACAAGAAAGTCACTGAATATCCTGTGTAATTTCAACAAAAATGTCATTTACTACAGGAGTGGGAAATTGCTACTTCTCAACAAGTAGTTTTTTTTTTCTCCTAGACAGGCAGAAAAACACTTTTCATTTTGGGAGAAAAAAATGTTACCATGATGTTTTACTCACAAATGCCAGGACACACATCAGCACACTAGCAGAGCAAAGTCAATGAGTAAGCCCTGACTGCTGATGGCCTCCTGAATCTGTGCACAGTGAAGTGTACTTGCAGGGTGGCGTATCACCTCTAGATACATTAGTAATGACTCCACAAGTTGATTGCACTCTTGACTGTCTGAATAATGCTATGGAGTTTTTCTAAATCATTTCATTCAACAATCAGAGTTCTACCTGGAAAAATTTCAATGAGACACCATTCAGCATGGCACTGATTGCATTTACTGACATGCTCAAATACCTTGACATGGACTGTCTGGGAAGTAGTGGTTGATAACAGGAATCATCTTGAAGGAATTGTGATGTGCACCTCAAAATATGGATTGCTGCACAATCAAAGAGTGTCAGAGCCTCCAAGGTGATCCAAACAAACCCTGTCAAACAAGAATTAGGAAACTGAGACTGGAGAATGCAAAGATTATACATGTCCAATATCAATGTACCAAAAATACTAGATTCCAGTCTTGGCCTCCTAGCCATCCCTTTATAACATGCATATTCAATATATCTTATTTTAATCAAGATCTAATTGAGTTGCAAAGGCATGGTTCATAGATAAAATATTATATTTCTAGGAGCATGGTGGACCCCCTACTAAAAATAACCAAAAATTCCATCAAACAGTTGAACATTGTAAATATAAAATAATCCTGAAATAAGAAATACTAAGGCCAAAATGCTACTGAATGAAGGTAGTGGACTGAAACCAGCTGTCAATATAAGTGTAATTATTATTATATCTGATAAAATTAATCACAATTTCTATATTCTCTCTGTACTCAAAGGCTATCTCAGAGTTACCCAAAGTTTTACACTGGACTCATTGCATAAATTCAGGGACCCAAGTCTAAATCTCAGTAAATGCAGAAATGTGTGTGTGTGTGTGTGTGTGTGTGTGTGTGTGTGTGTGTGTGTGTACTTCCAAACCTCCACAAGGAAATTTTACTTGCTAAATTATATCAAAGGAAGCAACAACAAATGCCTAGTATTTCTAACTTAAAAGAGAGACAGAGATAGACTTCATTGTGCTAAGTCACACTATAAGATTTCTCACAAAACCTCAAGTCACAAATATACTTTAAGGTGTTCTCTGTAAGGCTGGGTTTGTGGATAGGTATTGTTTAAATCTGGCTTTGTCTTCGAATGTCTTGTTCCTTCTGTCTATGATGATTGAAAGTTTTGCTGGGTATATTAGTCTGGGATGACATCCATGGTCTCTTAGTGTCTGCATTACATCTGTCCAGGTCCTTCTTGCTTTCAAAGTCTCCATTGAGAAGTCGGGTGTTATTCTGATGGGTTTACCTTTATAGGTCACTTGGCCTTTTTCCTTGGCTGCTCTTAATATTCTTTCTTTATTCTGTACATTTAGTTGTTTAATTATTATGTGTCGAGGGGACCTTTTTGGGGGGTCTAGTCTGTTTGGTGTTCTATAGGCTTCTTGTATCTTCATAGGCATTTCCTTCTTTAAGTTGGGAAAGTTTTCTTCTATAATTTTGTTGAATATATTTTCTGTGCCTTTGAGTTGGTATTCTTCACCTTCTTCTATCCCTATAATTCGTAGGTTTAGTCTTTTCATGGTGTCCCAAATTTCTTGGACATTTTGGTTCATGACTTTGTTGGCTTTAGTGTTTCCTTCGACTGATGAAACTATTTCTTCTACTGTGTCTTCAATGCCAGAAATCCTCTCTTCCATCTCTTGCATTCTGTTGGTTATACTTGCATCTGAAGTTCCCGATCTTTTACTCAGGTTTTCTATTTCCAGCATTTCCTCTGTTTGTGTCTTCTTTATTTTTTCAATTTCCCTTTTCAGTTCTTGGACTGTTTCCTTTGTTTGTTTCATTACTTTTTCATGATTTTCTTTCAGTGCTTTATTGTTTTCTTGCAGGATTTTATTGTTTTCTTCCAGGAATTTTTTGTTTTCTTGGAGGGCTTTATTGTTTTCTTGGAGGGCTTTATTGTTTTCTTCTAATTTGTTTGCCCTTTCCTCTAGTTGTTTACAGCGTTCTTCCAATTTTTTTGTCTTTTCCTCTACACAAGCCTCTACCTTCTTCATGAAGTTACTCATAAGGCTACTTTCTTCTGCTTCTTCCAATTTTTGGTGTTCAGGTCTAGATGTTGGAGGGGGGCTAGGTTCTGGTGATGCTGTATTGCTCTTCATTTTGTTGTATGTACTTCTGCCTTGACGTCTGCCCATCTCCTCTTGGTTCCTTCTTGGTCTTATCAGTGTACTTGTTTCAGAAAGAGCTGACAGATACAGGAAGTCTCTCTCTCTCTCGTCCAAAAGGGAGTTCTCTTGTCCAACTCTCTCTGGTCCAGAAGGGAAGTCTGGGGCTGGATGGGAGCTGGGGGCCGGTCTCTAAGTCTCAGGAAGTGGCTGGGGTCTCGGGCAGATGGGCGTGGGGGCAGGGCGCGGAGATTGCAGGGGCTGTGGGGGGGCTTGGAGAAGGGGATCCCTCCCGGTGGGTCTAGAAGGGGACCCGCCCGGTGGCCAGAGCTTGTGGCCAAGTTGGGCAGGATTTCCCGGAGTGGCTGGTGCCCAGGGATGGGGTCCGGGTTGGAGCTGGATACTCACCTCTGGTCCAGAAGGGAAGTCTGGGGCAGGATGGGAGCTGGGGGCCGGTCTCTAAGTCTCAGGAAGTGGCTGGGGTCTCGGGCAGATGGGCGTGGGGGCAGGGCGCGGAGATTGCAGGGGCTGTGGGGGGGCTTGGAGAAGGGGATCCCTCCCGGTGGGGCTAGAAGGGGACCCGCCCGGTGGCCAGAGCCTGTGGCCAAGTTGGGCAGGATTTCCCGGAGTGGCTGGTGCCCAGGGATGGGCACTTTAAGGTGTTCTCATTCTGCTAATATCTCCAGGTACCAGGCAGAAACAAACAAAAAGGCAGACTCCACCCTCATCCTGAGTTTCAAATAATTTCCATGCAATATGAATCTTTCAGCCAGTAAAGTCTCCATGTTGAGGAGCAGAGCAACACTCAGAAGCCTGACTGGACCTTCTTCCCTTCTTTTTGACATCCAAATGCCCCATCTATCCTTTGTCTCAACCAAATCTAGACCAAATATTTAATTTTGCCTTCAACTATCAGAAACTCTCCTTCATCAATGGATTTCTCCTTTGGTAATCCTATTTATATGGGGAAGAAAAAAAATCAAAGTAAATAATCATCACATGCAGAATAGAGGTATCAATTCAAGTTGTCTAGCTAGAGAAGTTTAAAAGGAAAAAAACAACAATCAGATGTTACACTAGGCAATACTAAAAGCAATAAAAGCCTGGCTACATCGTTATGTAACGCAATTGACCTGTAGCTGCAGGTAACTGGGAGCTGCTGTGGTTGCAAAAGACCTCTCAAGATGAACAATAAGTCCTTCTTTCTCAAGTGGAATGAGGATGACAGAAGCCCAAAAAGGGAAAAATCAATGCTCAGCAGAGAAGGTCATGAGAACTGAGCCACATGGAACAGCCACATCCACCATCCCCAATGTCTGTATTTCTCGTTGAGGAGAAACAATTTTCTAAGACCGGGGATGTCAGGCCCCCACAAGGGTGATGTCTGCAGAAGTTTCAGCAATGTACTGACAATCACCATTGATGGAAATATCTGGCTAACATCAGAATCTGTGTTCTCATGCAAGCTCATCTAAAACTACTGCTGATCCCAAACATATAAAGGATAGGCATGTTTATTCCTCTACCTTGATCAAAGAAAACCAGAGAGCAGAACAAGAACCAGATGATATGAGACCTTAAAAACAGATGTGAGGGTGGGAGGTGGCTCAGCAGTTAAGAAACACTTGCTCTTCCAGAGGACTGGTTCCCACGGCCTACATCAGACTACTCACAACTGCCATAATTCCAGTTTCTGGAAATCTGATGCCTTTTTCTGGCCTCTGTGGGAGCCTGCTTACATGAAGCATGGCGCATGTACATACACACACACACACACACACACACACACACACACACACACACACACACATAAATAAATAAAACCTAAACCTTCAAAAATGAAGCAGAAGTAGTCACAGCCTTGCCATTTGTTAAATGTCTTCTCTAAATAAATCACTTCTCCTTCTTTGGGCTTAATTTTGTCATCTCTGCAATGAGAAAGAAAGATTGGTGGTCCAGTCCAGCTGTATAATAATTCCTAATCGCCTTCCCTGTGGTTTTAAGAGTGTCTGTGTCTAAAAGCATCACTAATGAATTAAATTAACTCTCACCCTTAGGAAGATATGTGCTGCCACCATGATGTGGTGGAGCTGTATGTAGTGAGGCTTGTCTCAGCTTTTTCTTGTAACCAAGGCATACAAGTAGTTATGTGGGAAATGATGGTAAAACGATGATATAAAAGATGGAGGAACAAAATGAAGAGTGGGGGCCCAATGGTCAAAACTCAACCCCATTGTTCAAAATATTTTCTTTATCCTAGGCAATACAATAAAACCCAGGGTCCCAGACCTTTTACATGAAGCTGGGTCACTTCAACCAAACAGCACTTGTGTGGGAACAAATAATCACTGTCTGAAGCCCCTGGGTTTGTTGGTTGGAAAATGAAACTCCAAGATATAAACCCTGAACCAAAATGATTCTCTCTCTCTCTCTCTCTCTCTCTCTCTCTCTCTCTCTCTCTCTCTCTCTCTCTCTCTCTCTCTCTCTCTCTCACACACACACACACACACACACACACACACACACACACACACACACACAAACCCCAATGATGAGTCCAAGGAAGGAGCATGTCTCCTCTAGAGATATTGCTTATCCACATACTGTATTTATTATGACTGCTTTCAAACAGCCCTTTTCAGTGAAGAGCTCATAAATTACTTGCCTCCAAACTACCAAAGGAGCTCATAAAAACTCCAGATCCTTAGCTCATCCTCAGACTTACTAAACCAGAATTCTGAGTCTGAACTCATCTCTGGCCCTCCTAAACCCTAAAGTCCCACAGCTCTTACATTTTAGGTGTGTGTGTGTGTGTGTGTGTGTGTGTGTGTGTGTGTGTGTGTGTGTGTGTTTAATTACAGTGGATAAGAATCAACATACTTATTGGTGCACAGATTTCTGTCATAACACAAAGTTTATAATACAGAAGTTATGGACAAAACCTGGGGACTGACATTTCTAGCAAGTCCCCAGGTAATACTCACAGTACTGGCACTGTGGTTTTAGTGGTATTAATATAGATTTGGGTCTCAATCATAGCCACATTGTACTATCACTGAGGAAGCAGAACTACACATGACTGATTCCCACTCCATATATTCTAATATGATTAGTCTAGGGTATGGAATGGACATTAAGATTTTTCAGAGTACAGCAGGTGATTTTTAGTATAGCCAATATTGTTATCTAACCCTATAGTCCATTGAAGTTTTCAGCATTCCTGCCCAATAAACTTGCTTGCTCCTACCCACAAGGACAGTGCTTTTAGGAAATTGTCGCCAAATGTGCAAGGTTTACTCTAGGCTCTGGAATTCATTGAAGCTTCAGAGGCATTGCCTCCAGGCTTCAGCCCTGATTCCCTGCTTCCATTTTAATAAGAACACATTCTCTTTCATCATTTCCTATATTGCTCTACCTGGTAAGGTTTCATTTGCAGAACGAGTCCCTTGACTAAAAGAAATATTTGAAAACCACTATTATAAGAGAAAGGGCACTCAACTGAAAATCAGCAGGTCTCCTTGCCAGCTACGGAGTCATTTAGCCTTTCTGACCTTCAAGTTCTCACTTGATCATCTCGAGGAACAACGGATTCTGTTTGTGTAGGATTTTCGAGTTATAAATGACAGTTTTCAGTACACAGAATAGCAGGCAATTGGCTCCACATGCTGTGTTAGCTTTCTATCACCATAACAAATACCTGAGATAAATCAACTTTTGAGGAAAAGGTTTATTTTAATCCATGACTTTTGTGATGCATGCTTCCAAAAACCTTTAACATGCATACTTAAAATGGCCTATTTGGGCTGGCAAGATGGCTTGATTGGTAAAGTCATTTGCCAGACCTGATGATCTGGATTCAATATTCAGGGCCCACATAGTGGAAGGAGAGAACAACTCTCTCAATGTACAGAGCCAGAATTAACTATTCATTTATGATAAGGACTACCTCCACCGGTTCTCAGACCTTCTGAAACATCCAAATGTTGACACTTTCTACAGTATCAAAAGTCCTGAACTGATGTCCACATATGAACAGTCAACAGTTAATCATTGCCATATTCACCATTCCTAGCAATTTATTTTGCAAAGATTATACCTCAATATTTCCATTGTCATATAAAGTCATCATTCCCTGACTTTAGTCTGACAGTGGTCCTACATATGTCTATAAGATCTCAAACTCTACAACACAAAAGCCATGTGGCTTCCAAGTTCACCTTCTGTGCATGCATGAAACAAATTCATATGCATATTTGGTAAAGACACACACAAGAATGAACAGAGAAGTTCAATTCCTCATACCCTGAACTAGACACAACTCAACCATTTATCCATAAGAGAATATATAATAAATGGTAGTATATTCACCCAAAAGAACACTGTTCTTTCTTTGCTTCATGATCTATTCTGACATGGACAGTCTCTACCACATGCTTCCAACCCAATAATCTGCATTGTTCCACCATGCAGTCGCTACCACAATGGACAGAACCTTCTGAAACCATTTTCCAAACTAAGTTCTCCCTCCTTTTAGTTTCTGTTCAACATTCAGTCACAGGCATATGACCTAGGCCAGCAAGTCATTCTTCAGTGGCAGGGTCCTAAGGGGGATGGATGACCAGAGGACAAGAAAATAAAAATGATAGGAAAGCTGGGGTCAGAGGATATTGCACATTATGCCTTGTGCCAAGCAATTTTATTAAGAAATCCAGCGTCTTAGATACAGTTTTCCTGAAGGGAAAAAATGGAACAGTGTCAGCAAAAAACTACCATACAATGGATGAAGTCAGCAAGAAGCTGATCAAGCCATGCTTCACAAAGAGAACACAGGCTATCTCAAGTGTGTCACAGATGCAGCATATAGCAGCCTTGGGACAGATAACTGGTTTCTTCATGGAAGAAAAGCCAAGTTCCCAGGAACTGAATGAAATCTTGACTCCTTCAAGGACTAGACTCAAGCCCCAGACTGGACCGGACAAAGTGTGTCCCTGGGCAAGGACACAGAATTATGTTCCCTTTGTCCTTTCCTTGCAGCCTCTTAGAAAGTTTTGGACTGGTTTGTGTCTCCACAAGGGTAGGAAATAATGAAAACACATTATTATGTGAAAACATATAAACTATTAGCAAAAAGGCTAACTACAAAACAGTACTATATATGGATATCTATAGGCACTTCAATAGCACATGCAATAGATCACTGGCATTTAGAATTCAGGGCAAGCAGGAAACTAAGGACTGGGAGATGGTATAATGTGACTCAGGTATTGGCAGTATTCTATTTCTTTATATAGGTATTGTCTGTACTGTCATTTTGAAATTCATTGATAACTGATCATTTAATTTATATTCACTGATAACCTGTTTAATTCTCTATAACTGTAGTAGAGCAAAATAATCCAGATCCACAGAGAAATATTGCATGCTGTTCTTGTTAGTATTTGTCAGTGTGAGTCAAACTAAAGTCAGCTAGGAAGATAGAACCTCATTTGAGGAACTGTCTCCCTCAGATCAGCCTGTGAACATGTCCAAGAAATAATTGCTTAATTTCTACTTGATTCAGGAGGTCACTGGTGGCAGTGGTATTCCTAGGAAGATGGGTCTGTATTTAGAAAATAAACTGAGGCAGGCAAGTACCCAGCATTCCTGTCATTCTTGCTTCAGTTCTAGCCCTGACTTCCTTCAGTGATGGCCTATAATGTGGAAGTGTAAGTCCAATAAATCATTTTCCTCCCCAAGTTGCTTTTGGTCAGTGTTTCATTTCAGCAAAAGAGAGGTAAACAGAATACATGCTTCCTTTGATATGAATAATTTAAATTTATATTTATAGAGATGTGTGTATGTGTGCATGAATGAGCATGAATGTATATCTGTAGACAGGGAAAATGTTCTAAAAAAAAAAAATCTATCATTCTGCTGCCCTCCAGAAGTACGTAAACTCCTATATGTTTAACTTGCATGTTTTTTCTGGAAGTTGGGTGGAAGCCAATAATACACACAGTCCTTGATTTAGTTTAAGATAACTATCACTCAATATCATTAATTCCATAAATTCTGAACATTGTGGGAAGGATGGGATTGATAGGCTCTATCAATATACAAATCATCAAAATTTCTCTTGGACCAATATACAAAGATTGGAATGAGACAACATTCAAAGAATAAGAAGTCCATAAATCATGATGTCTGCACCAGCTATGCTCAGCAATCCAGTCTATCCAGTGTGCTATTTACAAACTTACAAGAAAGCTTGAGTGGAATTTCAGAAATCATACAACCTTGTAAATAATGCATCTTGTTCTGTTGAAAATCATACAGTGAATAATACATCTGACTCAGGGGATCTTGAAACACAGAACAAAGAATGAGACTGTGGAGACTGTCAGGCGACCTGAACTATGCGCTCAAAGCCCAATGCAATATTACTAACATTAATGCTGCCTAAGTACAACAAGGTATTTTTCTAAAATGAAGAAGAAAACAAGAGAAGGTGGAACAGGCATTAGCTTCTTAGAAACAGAGATAATCAGTCTTTCAGAATGAGGTATGAAAGGATGTGAGAGAAAACATTATCGGAGATATTTAATCCCTTAGACATATGGATATTAAGGTAGCTATGAACATTAATTTGTTGATCTTCACAGAGCCCAGAAGAGACAGGGAAAGCAATCTACAGCCAGCATATGGTACAAAAGCAGAAGAAAGGGAAAGTGTACTCCAAATACTTTAAGCAACTTCTCAAAGTGTTCCCAGAGACCCAAGCCCCAGGGCCCAGCTCAAAACCATAATGTGGTGTGCCGTCCACTATTGGCAGTATACTAGATTTCACTGACAAGGAACTAAGCCACAAAGAATAAAAAAGAACAATGTTGCCAATGGTTTCTGTAGCCAGCTACAGGGGAGGACATATTCCTTGCCTCATTTGGAGACCCTGGCCAACTAAGTAGAATGAATCACAGCCAACAACCTCCTAGGCTGCCTAACAGTCTTTGGTGGACATCTTCTGCTTACAGAGTCCTCACCTTTGAGTTGGCATGTACCTCAGTCCTGGCCAATCCCAGTCTTTCATTACCCTGTATAAAATTACTAAACTAGCGTCTGGGGTCCTTCCCAGAGTAGGCCCACTCACAGTGCTTCCTTCTTTAACAAAATCTAGCAAACCTCTTGCAAAGAAGTATTTATTCTCCCATAAAGATCATTAAACAGGGACCATTTGATCTAATACTGTTTGAAGCAAAGGGGGGCACAGCCCATTGTGGATAGGGACACCCCTAGGTAGGTGGTCCGGGATTCTACAGAAAGGCAGTTCAGCAAGCCACAGGGAGCAAGCCAGTGAGCAACACTCCTTTAAGGCCTCTGCATCAGCTCCTATCCTCAGGCACCGGCTCTGTTTGAGTGCCTGTCCTGATGCCCTGTTGATGATAGACCAGGATGTGGAAGTATATGCCAAATAAACCCTTTCCTCCCAAACTTGCTTTTGGTCATGGTGTTTCATCACAGCAACAGTAATCCAAACTAAGACAAGTTGGTACCAGCATAGTGGGGCATTGCTGTGACAGACCTGACCCATTTGGGGGAGGATTTTGGAAGGACTTTGGAAATTTGGGCTAGAAAAAGCCATTGAATGTTAAGAGCTCAGTGGGATATTCTGTGGGGGCTTGGAAGATGAGAATGTTGAGAGCAACGGCAGACAATGGAAACCTGATTTGTGAGTGTTCAGAGAGAATTTTGAGTCCCTTAATGACTCAATTAGGGCCATTTGCTATTTTGATTTAAGAGTCTGTGGTTCTACTTATCTGGGGCTTAAGAATCATCTGTGATTAACAAGAACCAGTAAAGTGAAAACTTTTCTTTGCCAGGATACTCAGTGCTGCTCAGCTGGAGCTGAGGTTAGCGCTGATTAAGAAGAAACCACCAACACCTCATCTCTGGACACCAGCCACTCCAGGGAAACCTGCCCAACTTGGCCCCAGGTTCTGGCCACTGGACAGGTTCCCTTCTAGCCCTACTGGGAAGGCTCCCCTTCTCCAAGACCCCCGGCAGATCCTGCAATCTCCACACCCTGCCCAAGACCCCAAGCCACTTCCTGAGATACAGAGACCGGCCCCAGCTCCCATCTTGCCTCTGGACTTCCCTTCTGGACAAGAGGTGAGTGTCTGGGCTCAGCCTAAATCCCATGCCTGGGAACCAGCCACTCAGGGGAAGACCTACCCAACTTGGCCCAGGTTCTGGCTACCTGGCAGGTTCCCTTCTAGCCCTACCAGGAAGGCTCCCCTTCTCCAAGACCCCCGGCAGACCTGCAATCTCCACACCCAGCCCACATGCCCATCTGCCCGAGACCCCAGCCACTTCCTGAGACTTAGAGACCAGCCCCCAGCTCCCATCCTTGCCCCCGGACTTCCCTTCTGGACAAGAGCTTCAATCCTGCCCCTGACTTCCCTTCTGGACAAGAGCGCCCATCCTGCCCCAGACTTCCTGTCTAGACAAGAGTTCTCATCCTGCCCGGTATTCCCATTTTGGACAAGAGAGCTCCCATGTGGACAAGAAAGAGAGAGACTTCCTGAATCTGTCAACTCTGTCTGGAACACGTGTGCTGATTAAGACCAAAGAATGAACCACAAGGAGATGGGCAGACATCAAGGAAGAAGTACATCCAACAAAATGAAGAGCAATACAGCATCACCAGAACCTAGCCCTCCTCCAACATCTTAGACCTGAACATCAAAAATTGGAAGAAGCAGAAGAAAACATCCTTATGAATAACATCATGAAGAAGGTAGAGGCTTATATAGAGGAAAAGACAAAAAAAAATGGGAAGAACGCTATAAAAAACTAGAGGAAAGAACAAATAAAGTAGAAGAAAACAATAAAGTCCTGGAAGAAAACAATAAAGCACTGAAAGAAAATCATGAAAAAGCAATGAAACAAATGAGGGAAACAGTCCAAGACCTGAAAGGGGAAATAGAAAAAATGAAGAAGACACAAACAGAGGGAATGCTGGAAATAGAAAATCTGAGGAAACAATCAGGAACTTCAGATGCAAGTATAACCAACAGAATGCAAGAGATAGAAGAGAGGATCTCTGGTTTGAGCTACAGTAGAAGAAATAGATTCATCAGTCAAAGAAAAACACTAAAGCCAACAAAGTCATGAACAAAAATGTCCAAGAAATTTGGGACACCATAAAAAAGACCAAACCTATGAATAATAGGGATAGAGGAAGGAGAAGAATACCAACTCAAAGGCACAGAAAATATATTCAACAAGATCATAAAAGAAAACTTTTCCAACTTAAAGAAGGAAATGCCTATGAAGATACAAGAAGCCTATAGAACACCAAACAGACTAGACTCCCAAAAAAAAGTCCCCTCACCACATAATAATTAAACAAATAAACATACAGAATAAAGAAAGAATATTAACAGTAGCTAAGGAAAAAGGCCAAGTGACTATAAAGGTAAACCCATCAGAATAACACCCGATTTCTCAGTGGAGACGTTGAAGCCAGAATGACCTGGACAGATGTAGTGTAGACACTAAGAAACCATGGATGCCAGCCTAGACTAATACACTCAGCAAAACTTTCAATCAATCATAGATGGAGTAAATAAGACACTCCAAGACAAAACCAGATTTAAACAATACTTAGCCACAAACCCAGCCTACAGAAAGCACTAGAAAGAAAATTCCAACCTAAGGCAGTCAGATACACCCTCAAAAATACAGGCAATAGATAAAGCCACAGCAGTAAACCCCAAAGAGAGAAGTACATACACACTACCACCAAAAAATAACAGAAATGAACAATCACTGGTCACTAATATCCCTTAATATCAATGGACTTAATTCACCTATAAAAAGACATAGGCTTACAGAACAGATACCAAAGCAGGACCCATCTTTCTGCTGCATACAAGTAACACATCTCAAATTCAAAGATAGACACTACCTAAGAATAAAAGGCTGGGAAAAGACTTTCCAATCAAACAGTCTTAAGAAACAAGCAGGTGCAGCTATCCTGATATCCAGCAAAATAGACTTCGAACTAAAATCAATCAAAGAGATCAAGAAGGGCATTACATACTCATCACAGGACAGATCTCCCAAATCAACTTAACAGAGAAATAAAGGACTTAACTGATGTCATGACTCAAATGGACTTAATCGATATCTACAGTACATTCTATCCTAACAAAAAATGAATATACCTTCTTCTCAGCATCCCATGGAAGCTTCTCTAAAATCAACCACATACTTGGCCACAAAGCAAACCTCAACAGATACAAAACAATCAGAATAACCTCCTGTGTTCTATCAGACCCACCAAGGGTTTAAAAGTTAGATTTCAACAACAACAAAACTAACGAAGAAAACCTACAAATCTCATGGAAACTGAATAATGCTCACTGAATCCCACTGGGTTAAGGAAAGAAAAAGAAGAAAAAGAAAGAAAGAAAAGAAAGAAAGAAGAAGGAAGGAAGGAAGAAGGAAGGAAAAGGAAGGAAGGAAGGAAAAAGAGAAAAGAAAGAAGAAAGAAAAGAAAGAAAGACAAGAAAAGAAAAGAAAGAAAGAAAGACTTCTAGAGATCAATGAAAATAAAGACACCACATACCCAAACTTATGGACACTATGAAAGCAGTGCTAAAAGGGAAATTCATAGCACTAATGCCACATAAAGAATTGGAGAAATCTCACACTAGTGATTACAGCCACCTGAAAGCTCTAGAACAAGAAGAATCAAAATCTCCCAGGAAGAATAGATGCCAGGAAATTATCAAAGTGAGAGCTGAAAATCAATAAAATAGAAACTAAGAGAATAATACAAAAAATTAATGAAACAAAGAGTTGGTTCTTTGAGAAAATCAACAAGATAGACAAGCCCTTATCCAAACTAACCAAAAGACAGAGAGAGAGAATCCAAATCAACAAAATCAGAAATGAAAAGGGGGACATAACAACAGACATTGAGGAAATCCAGAGAATTATCAGGTCATATTTCAAAAACCTCTACTCCACAAAACTGGAAAACCTAAAAGAAATGGAATTTTCTGGATAGGTACCACATACCTAAGTTAAATCAAGACCAGATAAACTATTTAAATAGTCCAATAACCCCTAAGGAAATAGAAACAGTCATTAAAAGTCTCCCAACCAAAAAAAGCCCAGGACCAGATGGTTTCAGCGCAGAATTCTACCAGATCTTCAAAGAAGAGTTAATACCAATACTCTCTAAATTGTTCCACATAATAGAAACAGAAGGAACATTACCAAACTCCTTCTATGAGGCTACAATTACCCTGATTCCTAAACCAAACAAGGATACAACAAAGAAAGAGAACTACAGACCGATCTCCCTCATGAACATTGATGCAAAAATACTCAATAAAATACTGGCAAACAGACTCCAAGAACACATCACAATTATCCACCATGATCAAGTAGGCTTCATCCCAGGGATGCAAGGGTGGTTCAACATACGAAAGTCCATCAATGTAATACACCATATAAACAAACTCAAAGAAAAAAACCACATGATCATCTCACTAGATGCAGAAAAGGCATTTGACAAAATCCAACACCCCTTCATGATAAAAGTCTTGGAGCGATCAGGAATACAGGGAACATACCTAAACATAATAAAGGAAATTTACAGCAAGCCAACAGCCAACATCAAATTAAATGGAGAGAAACTCAAAGCAATTCCACTAAAATCAGGAACGAGGCAAGGCTGTCCACTCTCCCCATACTTATTCAATATAGTACTTGAAGTTCTAGCCAGAGCAATAAGACAACATAAGGAGATTAAGGGGATACAAATTGGAAAGGAAGAAGTCAAGCTTTCCCTATTTGCAGATGACATGATAGTATACTTGAGTGACCCCAAAGATTCCACCAGGAACTGATAAAGCTTATAAACACCTTCAGCAACATAGCAGGATACAAGATCAACTCAAAAAAATCAGTAGCCCTCCTATATACAATGGACAAAGAAGCTGAGAAGGAAATTAGAGATACATCACCCTTTACAATAGCCAAAATGACATAAAATACCTTGGGGTAACACTAACCAAGCAAGTGAAGGACCTATATGACAAGAACTTTAAGTCCCTGAAAAAAGAAATTGAAGAAGATGTCAGAAAATGGAAAGATCTCCCATGCTCATGGATAGGCAGGATTAACATAGTAAAAATGGCAATCTTACCAAAAGCAATCTACAGATTCAATGCAATCCCCATCAAAATACCAACACAATTCTTCACAGACCTGGAAAGAATAATACTCAACTTCATATGGAAAAACAAAAAACCCAGGATAGCCAAAAGAATCCTGTACAATAAAACAACCTCTGGAGGCATCACAATCCCTGACTTCAAGCTCTACTATAGAGCTACAGTAATAAAAACAGCTTGGTATTGGCATAAAAACGACATGTGGACCAATGGAATCGAATTGAAGACCCTGACATTAACCCACACACCTATGAACATATAATTTTTGACAAAGAAGCCAAAAGTGTACAATGGAAAAAAGAAAGCATCTTCAACAAATGGTGCTGGCATAACTGGATATCAACGTGTAGAAGGCTGCAAATAAATCCATATGTGTCACCGTGCACAAAACTTAAGTCCAAGTGGATCAAGACCTCAGCATAAATCCAGCTACTCTGAACCTGCTAGAAGAGAAAGTAGGAAGTAGTCTTGAACGCATTGGCATAGGAGATCACTTCCTAAATATAACACCAGTAGCACAGACACTGAGAAACAATCAATCAATGGGACCTCTTGAAACTGAGAAGCTTTTGTAGAGCAAAGGATGGTCAACAAGGCAAAGCGACAGCCTACAGAATGGGAAAAGGTCTTCACCAACCCCACATCTGACAGAGGACTGATATCCAGAATATATAAGGAACTCAAGAAATTAGACATCAAACGACCAACAGTCCAATTGAGAAATGGGATTTAGAACTAAACAGAGAATTCTCAACAGAGGAAACTCAAATGGCTGAAAGACATTTAAGGAATTGCTCAACATCCCTAATCATCAGGGAAATGCAAATCAAAACAACTCTGAGATACCACCTTATGCCTGTCAGAATGGCTAAGATCAAAAACACTGAAGACACTTTATGCTGGAGAGGATGTGGACTAGGGAACTCTCCTCCACTGCTGGTGGGAATGCAAGCTTGTACAACCACTTTGGAAATCAATATGGCGCTTTCTTAGAAAATTGGGAATCAATCTCCCCCAAGATCCAGCTATACCACTCTTGGGCATATACCCAAGAATGTTCAATCATACCACAAGAGCACTTGCTCAGCTATGTTCATATCAGCATTGTTTGTAATAGCCAAAACCTGGAAACAACCTAGATGCCCTTCAACTGAAGAATGGATAAATAAATGTGGCACATATACACAATGGAATACTACTCAGCAGAGAAAAACAATGACATCATGAGGTTTGCAGGCAAATGGATGGATCTAGAAAAAATCATCCTGAGTGAGGTAACCCAGACTCAGAAAGACAAATATGGTATGTACTCACTCATAGGAAGATGCTAGATGTGGAACAAGGATGACTGGACTGCTACTCACATCACCAGGAGGCTACCAAGGAGGACCCCAAGAAAGACACGGGGATCTCTGCATGATGGAGAAATGGATGAGATCTACATGAAAAACCCGGGTGAGCTCCAGGAGTCCATTAGCGAGAAAAAGAGGAGGTTTATATGAGCAAGAATTGTTGAGACCAAGGTTGGATAAAGCATAGGACAAATAGCCAAAGGAATAGAAACACATGAACTATGAACCAATGGCTGAGCGGCCCCCAACTGATCAGGCCCTCTGAATGGTAAACAGTTGATTGCCTTGATCTGTTTGGGAGGCATCCAGGCAGTGGGACTGGTCCTGTGCTCATTGCATGAGTTGGCTGTTTGAAACCTGGGCTTATGCAGGCCGCTTGACTCAGCCTGGAAGGAGGGGACTGGACCTGCCTGGACTGAGTCTACCAGGTTGATCTCAGTCCTCAGGGGAGGCTTTGCCCTGAAGGAGGTGGGAATGGGGGGGGGGTTGGGGGGAGGAGGGAGAAAAAAGGGAATCCATGGCTGACATGTAGAACTTAGTTGTATTGTGAAAAAAGAAGAAGGAGGAGGAGGAGGAGGAGAAGGAGAAAGGAGAAGGAGAAGGAGAAGGAGAAGGAGAAGGAGAAGGAGAAGGAGAAGGAGAAGAAACCACCATCATTGAGATAAAATCTTTTGGGAAGTGTTTCCTCAGAGTTCACACACACAAGCTGTGTTCCAGAGGTGGCCAAGGTTATACCTTGCTCTAGCATCTACTTAATTAGTGACTGATGTGTGGAGAGTGCAGCCCACTGTGGACAAGGCAACCCTGAGTAGGTGGTTCTGGATTCTATAGAAAGTTTGCTGAACAGCCCATGGGGAGCAAGCCAGAAGCAGCACTTCCCCATGGTCTCTCCATCAGCTACTGTCTCCAGGTTCCTGCCCTGTTTTGGAGCCCCCTGTCCTTGACTTTCCTTTGATGATGGACTGTGATATGGAAGTGTAAGCTGAATGAACCCTTTCTTTCCCAACTTGCTTTTGTCACAGTGTTTTATCAAAGCAATAGTAACCCTAAGACAAACTTTTTTTTCCCCATAAGACATTTTGATACTTTTTTTAAAAAGATGTGTTTATTTTTATTTTATATGTATGTAGGTTTGGGCTGCATGTATGTCTGTGTACCGTGTGTGTGTGTGTGTGTGTGTGTGTGTGTGTGTGTGTGTGTGTTGTGTGTACCTACAGATGCCAGAAGAGGTCAATTGGAACCCCTGAAACCAGGACTATGAATGGTTATGAACCACCATGTCAGTACTGGAGATTGAAACACAGCACCAGAAACACGGCAAGTGATTACAACTGCTGAGCCATCTCTTCAGCCCCTAGAGAGATGTTTTACATAGCAACAAAAGTAAATAAAATACCAAGATGTCAAATTCACTAGACAAGTAGTATAATTTAAGCCAAAGAGTTTTCCAAAACCAAGAGGCATGATATCAACCAATATTTTACAAAGCTCTGATGATTTACTCACAGTAATTCAGCTGATCATTGGCAGTGTCCCATATGGTGTGTCTAATACTATCCTGAGTTTATAAATAAGAAAGCTGAGGTACATATTAAGAAATGCAAATCAGAATGATAATTAAATACTGCTATTAAGTAAATGAAATTAACAAATATTTGCAATAATGTGGAGAACAAAGAAGCCTGAAACATTATTGGTGGAAATGTGAATTAGTGCAGCCATTATAAAGAGATTCCTCCTCAAAAAACTGAAGACAGAACTGCAATACAATCCAGCAATCCCACTTTTGATTATAAAATCCAAAAACAATTAAAGCAATGATCAGCAAGACACTTGGAAATCCATGTCAATTTTGGCACTGTTTACAATAATTAAGATATGGGGTCAACTTAGATGTCTGTCAATAGCTGAATAGATAAGTAAAATGTAGCACATATATATGGTAGAGTATATTCAGGCTTAAGAAAAACGTACTCTCATCACATGCTGCAAAACGGGCAAAAATTAGAGGATATTATGTTAAGAGAAATAAAACCAGAATCAGAAAGGCAAGTGTGACCAATTTGTTCTTAGATCTGCGATCATAACAAAAGTTTGCCTTGAAGTAGTTTAGGGATTATGAGACATTGGGGAAGGTATGAAAGATGGACTAGAATGGAGTGATTGGATTTAATCAGACTATGATGAATGCATGTGCAAATCTATAACCCTGTACCCTACTAATATGCATAATTAGTACACATTGGAAAGAATGAAGCAAGGGAGGGAGGGAAAGAAGGAAGAAAACTTGAACTGCCCAGTGTTACTTGACTTGTAAGCAGTACAGGTCAGATTTTCACATAAATTTTATAGTTATGAAATATTTGCTTTTCAATACTTGTCTATCTTGCATGCCAGAATGCACAAAAAATGACACCATTGGGATTTAAAATCCACACTAGAATATCCCAATTCTCTGTCACTTCCACTTTGCCCCCAACAGTTAGCACATGTATAATTCATTTAGGATATATCTCTAATTAATACTATTCTGATTTATGCTTCTATGAAATTATTTTATAACACTAGTACCTGGTATTGTCATACACACAATAAATTTAAATCCAATGTATACTATATAGTTTCTTGACTTCAAACATTTCCACCTTCAGAAAATCCTACATCCAAGTAGCACCACCACACACCTAAGCACAAATAGGGCCTCATTCTGGAAATCCACATGCATGTCAAATGGAGCACCATAGTGTGGTGGTATTGTGTTCTCCAAAATATTGTACATCCTAATAAATTTATCGGGGAGGGGGGGGGGTCAGAAACAGAACAGCCACTAGATACAAAGGCTAGAAAATGGTGGCACTGCTGGGCGGTGGGAGTGCATGCCTTTAATCCCAGCACTCAGGAGGCAGAGGCAGGCAGATCTCTGTGAGTTCGAGGCCAGCCTGGTCTACAATGCAAATTCCAGGAAGAAAGGTGCAAAGCTACACAAAGAAACCCTGTCTCAAAAAACAAAAACAAACAAACAAACAAAAAAAAAGTGGTGGCACTCACACCTTTAATCCTAGCACTCCAGAGGTAGAAATCCCTCTGGATCTCTATAAGTTCAAGGCCACATTGGAAACAGCCAGGCATGGTGACACATGCCTTTAATCCCAAAAATCGAGCCTTTAATCCCAGGGAGTGGTGGTAGAAAGCAGAAAGGTATATAAGGTGTGAGGACCAGAAACTAGAAGCATTTGTCTGGTTAAGCATTTGTCTGGTTAAGCTTTTAGGTTTTGAGCAGCACAGTTCAGCTGAGAGCCATTTGGATATGAGGACACAGAGGCTTCCAGTCTGAGGAAACAAGATCAGCTGAGAAGTTAGCCAAGTGAGGTTAGCTGTGGCTTATTCTATCTCGCTGATCTTCCAGTTTTCACCCCAATACTTGGCTCAGGTTTGGTTTTATTAATATGACTCTTTAGATTCATGCTACACCACAGTCCTCCAAACCTTAGACTCACTTATTTATTATTCCTTTGTTCTTCTATCTCCTTCACTTCCATATGTATTCACCAGTCCTTGCCACTCATGTCTTACCCACTCTTCTATTGCTGGGGAGAGACACCAAGACCAAGGCAACTCTTATCAAAAGAAAGCATTTAATTAATCTAGGCTTATAATTCCAGAAATTGAAGCCAATACCATCATGGTAGGTGTGGTGCTGGAAAAGTATGTGAGAGCTACATCCTGATCCACAGGCAGAGAGAAAGAGAGAAACACTCTGCAAAATGTGGCTGTTGAAAATCTCAAGCTAACCCCCTATGACACAATTCCTCCAACAACATCATACCTTCTAATCCTTTTAGTCCTATTAAAGAGTTCCACTGCCTGGCAACTAAGCAATCAAATATATGAGCCTATGGAGGCCATTCTTATTCAAACCACCAAACATATCTGTTCACCAATCCCTGCCTTTCATTTCTCCAGATGGCAACCCCATTCTGGTTGGCCTCTACTAACATAAGCCCCTGTCTCAACCCTATATTCTTGGAAAAGCTGCCGACTCACTCATTCTCCTCCAATTGGACCCTGTAGCTGGAGTTTTCCTGCCACAGTCAGGACAAATCTCTGTCACCCTCCAGTCCCACAGCTGCTCAGACCCAACCAAGTAAACACAGAAACTTATATTGTTTATAAACTGTATGGCCGTGGCAGGCTTCTTGCTAACTGTTCTTAGATCTTAAATTAATCCATTTTTATAAATCTATATCTTGCCACATGGCTCGTGGCTTACCAGTGTCTTTACATGTTGTTTGTCGTGGCTGTGGGTGGCAATGTCTTCTTCCACCTTCCTGTTTTCTCAATTCTCCTCTCTGTTAGTCCCGCCTATACTTCCTGTCTGGCCACTGGCCAATCAGTGTTTTTTTTATTGACCAATCAGAGTGACAGATTTGACATACAGACCATCTCACAGCAGGACCCTGTCAGTTCATCTATAACACAGATTCATTTATTTGTCCACATATCCACCTAATGTTCATATTCCTACTATATGCCAGACTCTCTGCAGAATGGCCAAGATAAAAGGCTGAGTATAACAAAGAAGTGGTTCTCCTTATTTCATCTCTCTTCCTACATACATCTCATCTGATAATTATATGTGCTGCATACTAAGCCCACCCAAGGTAAAATGAGAGCAATGGGGAAGGAAACAAAGCAAGTAACTTCCATCTTCCATGTTCCATGACCTAGATGCTGCCAAGATTTTGTCATGCCTGGTACTTTACCTCATAAACTCAACCACATATCATTTTGTATAGACATGCTACAAACAGAGCCCAATACCAGTGACTCCCTCATATCTGGGAGTCAGGGACAGAAAGAAGCCAGATGAGGACCGCCATCAGTAAGAATAAAATAGGACCTTACTTGTCTCTAGTCCTAGATTTGTTAGTGACCCAGGAAGTTAACATTCACTGGGAAAACTGTGGTTAAATCAATGACATGTACAGTTTGTAGAGTCTGGTCTTTTCACAGTGGCTTTCAGTATCTCTTTTCAGGAAACACATAAATCTAACCTCCCCTCCCCTAAAAGGTCACCTGCATGGATATAGAAGATTCTTTTCAAATTTAACAAGCTTATAGAAGTTAACTAAAGTAACTCTGTATCTGGCCTTGGGAACCAACTTTTATCTCTCCAAGCGAATAATCTTACTGTAAACCAGATACATAGAAACATACATAGCAGGAAATGGCAATTACATAGATAACCAATAAATGTGTCTGAAAATTGGTTATTCCCCAAATATAGATTCAGGTAAGCCCCATTTTGCCAACTAATATTGGTTGATAAGGATTGAAGTCTCAAACAGGCAGCTCCAAATCAAACTGAATGCATTATACCCAGAAGAGAAGATGTAGGGTCACATGTTTTCCAAGTTTCGAAGTCTGCTGGGCTCAGTTCACAATGGCACGTTTGACCTTAGGCTGATATGCATATAAAATCAGGGCAATATTTTACAGTAACCTTCATTGATATTTATCTCTCCCACTCCAAACAGATTTCACTAAGAAAGTTGCATATTCCATGTTTATGATTAAGTCCATAGATTTAAGGAAATATTTTGAAAATAAGTGTCACTACAGAAGGCCTTGCTATTTGTGGATTCACACTGTATTGTGACACCATGCAATTTCTGAAATAGAGTAGGAAATAGATGGAAAGGTGCTGGAAATATAATGAATACTGTGAATACTCTTGGATGTTTCAACCTTGCTTTTAGTATATGGCAATACTGTTTCCAACACTATTCTGGGCTTTAATATTTTGCATCCCTAGTTTTCCTGACAGTTTTGTGCATGACTGTTAAACTGAGTCGAAGACTAGCCTTTCTGATGGATAATGTTGCCAGGGAAACAGTCTATCTAACCGCGCAGCATGCTGTTATACCAGAAGACTGGGCATGCATGCACTGCTTTCACATAAGAAAACACAACTGGAAAACTGCCCTCAAAAATCTTACAGTTGCAAAGTCCTACAGAGAAGATGGTTTCTTTGCAATCCAAATACCTACCCAGCCAGGTATTTTTCTAGAGTTTTACAGAGTAAAATGTATCAATAGAGCAGCTGCAGTGTGGGAAAGAGGGGAAAGGAAACATGAACAGCACGGATAGGGAAATTTTAAGAGATCTCTATTGACTGTGTCCTGGAACCTGCCAAAGCTATATGTTACCTGGTGTTTTAACTTATCTACTCAGTCAAATGGAATTAAAATAAATGTGTCTACATTAAGAGACACAGCCTAGAAAGCGTACAAGTGTGGACTCCGAAGCCAAAACATTAGGTTAACATTTCTACTCTGCCACTCACAAGCTGTTTGGCCTTCTCAAACAATATCCTACCTCTCAGAGCTTCAGCCCCTTCATCTGCTTGATAGGATGAAATACCACAAATGACAGTACCAAAACCATAGTACAGGAAGGATTGCAGAAGGATTACAAACATAGCACTCAGATGATGATTGGATATTTTGGCTAACTTTATTACTGTGATTACTTTATCATCACCTTAGGTGTGCAGGAAGAATGAAATGAAACAACATCACATTAAGTAAGGTTAGTTTATTAGCTATTTGTCATGCAAAGAGGAAGGTATCTACTTTTAAATACATGTGACTGTTTTTAACTTAAATTTGAATCAAGCATATGTTTGCTAATTATCCTCTTTCATGTTTATAGAATGCTAGCTCATATGTCAATATTATTTTAGAAGTACTTCTCCTTCTGTTCACTCTAAACTGGGGGGAGAGGAAATTAAAAGCCTCCGTTAAAATGCCAAAATGCCAAAACAACAGAATGGCACTTGTTTAGAAAGGTTTGAAGGAATTAAAGAGATTCCCAAGCTCATCATAACTGTCCACAGCAGAAAATTCAAACACTTTGGTCAAGCATTCTACCATCTGGCCCACCTGCTGCATAAGCATACTGCCTGCTAGCCCCTGGCCAAAACTAAGTTTCTTGTCAAATTGTAATGATACTATTTACGGTCCCTCAGCTACTTAATTCAAATGTCCAAGGCACTCATATATCTACCTGATATAAATTTCATCAACCTTCAACCTTCCTCTCTGCTAATGCTTGAACCTAGAATGTTCTCCAACTGCCTCTTCATTAAAAGATTTGTTTTATGGTTGGTAATAGTAAAAGGTAGAGTCTAGCAGGAGGTATTTAGATCAGAGCCGTCAGGCCAGTGAAGGCATGTGGGACTATGGTCTCTAGCCAGTCCCCTTTTTTTCTGTCCCAGTCATGATTAGCTAAGCATTACTGCTGTGATGTTCCACCCCCTCCAACCAGAGTCCTGTACACAAACTCCAGAACTATAAACCAAAGTAAATATTCTCTCCAGAAGTTGATTTATCTCAGTGATTTGCTACAGTAAGAGAAAGCTGACTAACACACTATCAAATGCCATTTCTGCCATGACGACTACTCAGAGTCCCCCTTCCCCTTCCCAAAGGAAACAGCATCTTTCCTTCTTCTGAGTTTCCACAATCTTTGATTTACACCTTGCAAGTGCTTCTACACCTGTGAATCTAACAATACTGAGAAGGCTATTGGAAATGGAAGTTTCTATTTGAGCTAGGAAAAGGATTTCTGTAATTCCCTCACTGTTATAATGTACAGAACACAGAAGAGTAAGAAATCAATACTGAGTTTGTAATCTGGACCTAGCGAGTCAAAGCAATCCCTCTAGTTTAATCAATGGCTAAATCACACTATTCATTTCAGAAACTAAGCATACACAACCTGTCCTCTTAAAATGAGAAAAGAAGTGAAATTCTGGTGGCAGCTTTTAGACTCATAGAATCAAAGACTCCACAAGCTTGGAAAATTATGGAGTGCTTTCAATTATTTACATTAATTGTCATCACTTGCAGATCTGAAATCTTTCTACCTTCAAGCAAGGTAAATCGTTAGCACCTGGATTCTGTCGGGTTTTCATTTATTTCTATTGTCTGCTGGGCTTCGTCACATCTGCCTCATTACCCATTCTGCCTTTCATTTCCTCCATTACTCACCTTAAGTATGAGTTGCTCTGAAGATCTTTAGTAATTCACATAAAATACATCCCTGTTACTTTTCTTTTCTTTAAAAGGACCATGATAATTACAAACTGCAACAAACGGAGCTGAAAATAACTCCCCAGGCCGTTGCGCATTAGGAATTAGATTAAAATGAGCCCAATTTATTTTTAAATGACCTGGTAATTTGTAGGAAAGATTTAAGCTACTTAAATTTTCATCAGTGGAAAAAAGTAGGGGGCTCAGAAAAATTAAGTGCTGGTCACTGCAGTGGGAGAACAGACCCTTTTCCAGCAGCTTCAGAAGTGGAGTTGATAGACTCCTGTTTAAAGATTTAGATTCAAAAAGCAACAAGAGAGAAGAAAGACCTGATTTAACATAAATGTAATCTGCTCTAAGGGCCTCATATAAAGGAGGCTCAACATCAGCACATGGTTGTATGTGACAAAAATTGGTACTCAGAACTAATTTTCTCATTAGAGTTTGAAATCAAACCCCTAGGATTTCTTTTTTTTTTTTTTTTTTTTTTGAGATACAGTTGTAGCATGAAGAATGTGATTTTTAGTCCACTACGGTAAGGCAACATCAAACTTCTGTGCTCATTGCAAAGTGGAGACAAGGTTGGGGCACTGAGGCAGGAGCGTCACTATCACTGCAGAATCACAGTCCCTCCACTACAATGGATGACCGATGTATGAGCATGCTTAGAGGCAATGCCCATGAGACATCTTTCATTTAAAAGAAACACTTCTGTTATTCACCACCTACCAATGTTTAAACAACCAGCCATAGTACTAACGTAGCACACACACAAGCTCAAGTTGAAGTCCAGTACTAAACTTAGTATAACTATTAATGAAAATGACCCTTTCCCTTCCCATGGGAGGACGTCATTACTGCTATATCCCTTTCAGGAAACCCCCAGAGATCACCAAGGAGCTAGCTTCCTATGCAAGCACATAAGGGTCCTTTTATTCAGGTTCAACCTGGTCGACTGCACAGCAGATGGAAGGAAATGTGGTGGTGGCCACGAGCCCAGGTGTAGAGACTTTTTATAGGGAAAAAAACCACAAGCTGGGAATTAAATGCTTGGGATTGGGTAGAAGGGATATGGGGCAAGGTGATTTTTTGAAACTATTGGTCTAGACTTTGGGTGCGAAACCACATTTGAAACCATTGGGTTAGCCTTTTGCCAGGGAACCACAACTGGCTGGACAGGATTATCTGGACTGCTCAGCAGGATTGTCTAGATATCTTCAAGGGCCATAAACCGCAGACAGTATATCTGCAGGAGGATACTGCTCTGTATCCATTCTATTTGTTATGGCACATTCCTGAGGTCCTTCCTGGAACTGAGTACAGCAGGTGGTCTGAAATGGTGGCTCTTTTCCTAAGATAGAGCCTGTAAAGTCAAGTCTAGGCCTTCACAATTACCATTCTTCTAGTCATAGTATATGAAAACGCACCATCAACTGGCATCACTCTTTATATTCAATATAGTATTATAATATTAAATGATATTACAAGTCTTCTCTTAATATATACAGATAACTAATCTTCCTTTTCCTTCTCTCCTTCCTTCCTTCTCTTATTTTACATCAATTATTTCTCTGAGACTTACATCATTATGACATACTGATCGAGAGATGCACATATCCACATACTTATGTGCATATATATGTTATCTCATAGGCATATTTCCTACAGCCAAAATTTTTTTAAAAAGCTTTATTTATCACCGGTATATCACTCAAGTCTAAATTACCCATTTTTAAAAGAAAATGTTGATATAAATATTTAAATGAAAGGGGAAAGTGCCATAATGGTTTAACCTATGTTAAAACTAAAGGCAGAAAGTGTGCAAACATACAATACTTCAAACTCTTAATGGTGCTAAAATCAAGGTACACTCCAGAAATATGGAGATTGGGGAAAGACACAGCACTACCCACATAGGTTATTTTGCTTCTCTTTTCTATTACAGAAATGTTTCCTTTCCTCCAGTTTCCATTATCCATGAAACACTAACATACTCAGTTCCTCAAAGGAATAAAATACTCATTTCCACCTCCAAATTTGGCCAGTATGAGCTCCAAAATAAGACCAGAGAATACGAATGTGTTCACTGATGTGTTGGTTAATCTCAACTGTTAACTTGATGAGACGCAAAAATACTAATAGTGGCCTCCTATTGAAGGGAGAAAGGCTTCCAGGATGCCTTTAAGGATTATCTCAGTTAGGTTAACTAAGATGAAAAAACCCACTTGCTGTGAATGGCACCATTCCTTGAACTAGGATCCTGGAACACCAGCCTTCATCACTCCCAGCTTCCTGACTGCAGATGCCAGGTGGCCACTTGCCTCAAGTCCTACTTTTGTGACTTCCTTACCATGATGGGCTATAACTATGAACTATAAACCAACATAAACCTTTCTTCTTCAAGTTGTTTTTATCAGAGTGCTTTTATCATAGCAATAGGAAAAGTAACTAAGATATCCAGTTTACTCACTAAATAGGCACCCTGGGAGAATGTATCCATCAAGGCATTAGAGGACCTCTCAAGTCTGCCTGATTACATAGTCCTCTCATTTTGGATCCTGAAAATATCTTCCTCATCCTACCCTGGTAGGGATTGAGAAAGCTCCTTTCTTTGACCTCATATTCCTTCTGCATCTCTTATGATTCTTTCCACTGTAGTTGGCCTTTTCTATAAATAAACTCTCACCAAATGATTCTCATCTATGTAAGCCATCTGTTTCCTCCTGCAGCCTGACTAATAAAGGTGGAATTCTTGCATCCCCATATTTTTTAGTCTGCTCAAGAAAAGGTTCCCATATCCCAGCACTGCTATGAAGTTGATGCCAAAACATGAATATAAAGAGGAGAAAGAGGTCACTTTGAGTTGCTGAGATCAAGCTAGAAAAGTAGATCTCAACCTTTCGGTAGTGACTCCTTTTGAGAATCAAATGGCCATTTCATAGAGTCACCTGAGACCATCAGAAAATATAGGTATTTACAATACTCTTCATAACAGTAGCAAAATTACAGTTATAAACTAGAAAAAAAATAATTTTATGATTGGGGGTCACCACAACATGAGGAACTGTATTAAAGGGCCACAGCATTATAAAGTTCCATGGTCATGGTATCTCTTCACAGCAATAAAAACCCTAAGACAGTTGGTATCTGTGCTATGGATCACCAGTTCTTTGTCTCGCCAGAAGAGTGTCAAACAACACCCTACAACCCCAAGCATTGAATTCTAGCTCTTTGGAATACATACATACATACATACATACACACACACACATACACACACACACACACGCACGTGTGTGTGTGTGTGTGTGTGTGTGTGTGTGTGTGTGTACGTGCATGCATGCATGCATTCACACACAAACAGTAAATGTATCTGCACCCAAAGCCCCAGGTTCTGTGACAGAGAATGCTCAACCCAAGACTTTTTAGCTCTGCAGCTACAAATTATATATCCTAGAATTCAGCACTGCCTCTTATGACTGAAGGTCATGCCTGTCTTAGTAAAAAAAGGAATTCCCTCAGCCAGGATTTAACACGTAGGGGAAAAAAGAGCATTTGACAACAGTAGCCTTCACCATCAAAGAATCCAAGAGCCACTGGCTATTTTTGTCTCTGCCACACTCCATAACATCTTGGCTTCACTGAAGATGATCTCATCTTCAGAGATGCATACACAGTTGCATGCACTCTTCAGAAACAGAGCCATTACCAGCCACCCACCGGGCACCTTTACATCAATGCATAAGAGAAATTCTTTCCCCACTTAAGGTAGACCACAAAGCCTAGAAGAAGCAAATGTTCCACCCCAAACAAGCATCAACTCAACAATATTAAGAATGCTAGTGATAAAAGAAGCATGACACACCCAAGAAACAAATGAAAATAATAATTATTTAGTGCCTGGCTTTAAGGAAATAGCTATCTCTGACTCTACAGAAAGAAATTCTAAGAAGTTATGTTAAGGAGCTCAATGAGATGTGAAAGAACAAAACAGCTCAGAAACTGGAAAGAAAGATTTGATCAAAATTAGAAATGCAACAAAGTGATGAAAATTACATAAAGAGGGTAAACACACACTCTAGATCTCAGGAATAATGTGAATGAAGTAAAAAGAAAATTCAATACAGAATTCCAATAGGAGAATCAATCAAGCAAAAAAAAAAAAAGAAAGAAAGAACTGGCCAACTTAAAGACAAGGGTGTTTGTTTATTTGTTTATTTCCAACTACCCAATCAGATTTAAAAAAATACAAAAAACAAAAAAGGAACGAAGAAAATATGAAGAGCCCATGGGTCAGCAATCAATAAGTGAACTAATACATACACTATGGGAATTTCAGAAATGTAATGGAAGAAAGCCTATTCAAAGAAGTGACACTAAAAAAAAAATAAAGAACAAATGTTTGGAAACTTCACAAAATCTGGCAAATGTTATTTAATAAATATATAAGAACAGGAAATTCCCGAGCTGTCAATCAGTTTTACACAAGCAAGATCATACCCAAACATACTATAATGAAAATATCAAAACTCAAAGGCAGTCTTGAAAGAAGTAACAGAAAAACAAATTTCCTGCAATAAAAGAAACCTCTATATTGAAGGCCAGGGAGAGAGGCTGGTAATACATTCAAAGCATGGAAAGAAAAACAGCACTTCAAACAAAGCATCATTCAACCAGCAAAACAGGCACCAGAAGGCAGGAACTGCAGTGGAGGGGATGGAGGAGTGCTTCTTACTGGCTTGCTCTCCATATGTTCAGCTCATTTTCTTATAACTCCCAGGACTAACTGTCTAGGGGTAGCACCGCCCACAGTGGGCTGGACCCTCCCACATTAATCACTAATCAAGAAAATTCCCCCACAGACTTGCCTACAGGCCAATCTGATAAAAGGATTTTCTCAATTGAGGGTCCCTCTTTCCAGATGACTCAGTTTATGTCAAGTTGACAAAAAATAAATAAATAAATAACCAATATTAACTGGGCTCTCTTTAATGTGTTTATTCAATTACATAGTGAAAGGATAACTATATAATCAAAGAAAAATTCACAAATATCTGGAAATTAAGCAACACATTTCTTAATAATGAATATTATTACAGAACAAATTAAAAATCAAGTCAAACATATCCAAATATGGAAATATAATATATAAAAGCTTATGAAATATACCAAAAACCATTCTAGGAGAAAAGTTTATACCAATAAATGTCCACATTAACATAAAAGGACTATATCACATCAATTACTAACTTTAACCTTATGAAGCTAGAAGTGTAAGAACATACAGCAAATATACACTACAAAAAGAAATAAGATCAGAGCAAAACCAATTGAAATTAAATATATAAAAATAAAAGATCATCCAAATTAAAAGTTGGTTTTTGAAAATGTAAAATTAACAAACTTTAGCTACACATAGAATAACAGAATCAGAGAGGTCAAAGATAAGCATACTGAAATTCATAGAACATTAAGGAGAGATTTATACACAAATAAATAAAAAGAGATCCAGATTCATGGATTCTAAGAATTAATTTTGTTAAAATGTTCATGTTGGTAAATGTGATCTACAGAGTAAAGCAATTTTCAACATATTCCATTGATAATTTATAAAGAAATAATTCTAGTCTTCATATGAAACTACAAGACCCAAATTATTCAAAGAAAACTGGGGGGAAGATTCCTGAAAGCATTACACACCCAATGTCACAGTATACTATAAAACTAAACTAATAAAAACTATGGTACTATAGATCCATGGAATAGATTAGAGTCCCAGAAATTAACTCAAACATATACACATATGTTGACAAAGACACAAGAATAAACAATAAAAGATAGCATCTTCACTTAATGAGGCTGGAAAAACTGCACGAAAAACATAATAATAAAGGTCCTTACCTTACATTATACATATTACCAAGTAAAAATAACTTAAAAATACAAGAATTGAAAGCATAAAAACACTAGAAGAAAACAGAAGAATCCTTAACATTTTATTTGGCAAAGATTTTACATATATAACTTCAAGATCACAGACAACAAAGCAAAAATGAGCAAGTGAAAATGCACTGAATTAAAGTTTCTGCACAACAGAAGAAAATATCAGCAAAAATGAAAAGGCAATTTATAGAGTAGCAGAAAATATGTTGAAATAGTCCATTTGATAGGGAACTAATATTTTAAATATGTAAGGAACCAGTTTAATTCAACATCAAAAAAGCAAGTATTTAAAAATGGACAAAGGAATGGAAGAGATATTTTATCAAGGAAAACAGATAGCCAACAAGTATATGACAGTGTGCTCAAGTCAACATCAGTGATCAGGAATCCTTTGAAAAGTGCAAATTAAACTAACAGCTATATGTAGCTTAGTATCTTTTCATATGGCTTTTCTGAAAAAGATGAATGATAAACAGTGTTTTGATGATGTGGGGGAAGGGGTATGTAAAGAGTCCTTACATACCACACCACTGGGGATAATGATAATTGATATAGCCATTAACAAAAACAGTTTTGGGCATCCCTCAAAACAAAAACAGAACAATCAAATAATCCAATAATGGTATTACCTCTAAGGAATTCAAATCACTGTCTTTAAAGGCCATATATAGCTTAATGTTTATTTGAGCATTATTCAACAGTAGCTTAATTGTTCATCAACAGATAAATAGCCACTAAAATTGTGAGATATATATATATATATATATATATATATATATATATATATAACTGATTATCATTTAACCCTAAAACAGTGAAAATTCATGCCATTTATAACACATGAATCAAACTTGAGAGAATTGTTGCACAGAGACATAAGCCAGAGACTAAGTCAAATATGTCATGTTCATACTTAAATAAAGAAGCTACAATAACCTCATAGATAGTTGAGTAGTTATCACAAGGCTGGTTTAGTGAAAAATGGAAAGACAGACATTGGTCATAGGATAGAAAACTTCAGTTAAACTAAAGGAAAAATTCTAAGAGATCCATAAGGCAGTACACTGACTACAGTTAACAATGCATCATACACTTAATAATCACTGACAGTAGATTTTAAATGTTCTTACCACTCGTGATCCCCTCTCCTACACACATATGAGCTTGTATAAAGTAATGCATATTATAACAACACCATTCCTTTTTATAAAATGTAGCTTTTATACCAGGTTCTGCATTGCAAGTTCCATATAACTTAACTCATTCTCAAGGCAATTCTGTAATTTGATATTATAATTGTTGCTTATAGATAAGAATTTGTCCCAAAATAATCTGGTTATAACAAGTGAAGGCTACAGACATGACTCAGAAGTTAAGAGTACTTACTACCTTTGCAGAGGACCCAGGTTCTATTCCCAGTACCCTCATGAGGTGGATTACAACCACCTGTAACTCCAGTTTCAGGAGATCCAATGCCCTCTGAATTCCATGGGCACCACACACATGTAGTGCCAATAAACTACATGTAGACACACATACATACACATAATAAGTAAATAAATCTTAAAGTATATATACACGTGAAAATTTCAAGATAAAAAAAATAATGAAATGATAGGCCCCTTTCTTTCCACCAGCCAAATGCAATTGGATGAAAAGTGAGACAATGCCCAATGATCCCAGCATTCCCTGGGGGAGGGTCAAAGTACCAAATATCCAAATTATCTTAGTTAACAACATTTATACATTCTGAAAACAGTCAATGTTTATATTTTTTACTTCCTTTCCCTCCCTCAGTAGTTCTTTAAAAAACTAATCTCCACGAAGTAATTAAATCCATACTCAAAAAAGCCCTCCTAGTATAATTTATATGCACTACGATATTAATGTGTCCTTTCCTATCAGAATTTCCCCCTAGGCAAAATGAAGCAAGTACAACATATTTTAAAATCATTTCACAGATCATGTCACTCAGAGATATGATATAATTAGTCTTATGACAGTACTCATTTAATTAAATTATGGAGGAACAATTAATTAAATGACAAAAGGATGAAAACATCAAAAATTAACATCCCATTGACATCAATATGTCAAAATGAGAATGTCATTATGGATACAAATATTTAAATTGATAGACCCTCATAAAGAATAAAATTTCACTGTTGTAAGCATTTTGACTATGGCAGAGTTAAGTATTCTTTTTAACATATGAGAATAGAACCATGTATTTCCCATAGCGTATGAAAAACATTTTGAAAGGCAAATTTAACAAGAAAATATCTGTAATCTTAAACTAGATTAATGGTGGCTGGTGTTTTTGTTGTTGTTTGTTTGGGTACATTCTCTTTTATAAAACTTTTGTTTTCCAGAAGAAATTACATATGCTTAAAAATGACTAAGGGTTCTTAGCTGTGGTTGTAAAGACAGCCTCTCAGCTTCTCTCACCCTATACAAATGAATGCCTTCAAGCTACAATTTTACCAACCATCACCAAATTCTGCTATCTGCCATTACTGAGGAGCCCTAGTGTGCTAAATTCACAGTGGTTTGTAAAGTGACCTAACATGATATTCAAGGAATAAAACAGGTGAGAATAGACAACTTTGGCATCTTCCTTTGCTAATAAATCAGAGATCTGATTTACTGGAGGAGGCACCTTAAGGGGACCAATACTGGCATGATAGCTTTGCTTTTGGTGTCTTATTAATCAGAGGAAGGTTGTCTAATACCTTGAACATGTTCTTCTTTCATGTCAGTAGCAGTGGGTCCATTGAGAGGAACCCATGTATTTCTCCAGAAAAAAAGGGCATTTCAGAAATATAAATGCAAAAGTTAAGACACTGCTAAAAAGCAGAGGTCTCAAGTGATAGTAACAATAAAATAATCCTAATAGTAGTGGAAAGTAGTTACAAATACTCTAGGGGACTTTCTTAAGTATTTGCTTCTGGTGATTTATAGGATTAGGTGCCTGGAGTTAAATATGAACTAAGAAGAAGAAGAAGAAGAAGAAGAAGAGGAGGAGGAGGAGGAGGAGGAGGAGGAGGAGGAGGAGGAGGAAGAAGAAGAAGAAGAAGAAGAAGAAGAAGAAGAAGAAGAAGAAGAAGAAGAAGAAGAAGAAGAAGAAGAAGAAGAAGGAGAAGAAACAAACCAGTTATACTCACAGACATAAGCACCATATTACCTACTGAAAAGTGATCCAAGAGAAAACATTACAAGACAGGCTAAAGCATGTCATCCAGATGCAAACAGCAGAGAAGCAAAGACTCTGGTTTTGATATAAAAAAAAAAAAGTGGGTACAATCCAAAAGTGTTAATCCTAGCAAACATGGGTGATCTGTTGTGGAGCAGAATTCTTCTTTTTTATTTGAAAATAGAGTCTTCTCTCATACAATGCATCTTAACCACAGTTTTCTCTCCCTTCACTCCTCTCAGCTCCTTCCCACCTCCCGTCCCCCAGATCCACTCCCTATTCATTTCCTCTTCAGAAAAGAGTAGGCCTCCAAGAGACAACAGCCAAATAGGACAAAACAACATGCAATAAGACGAGGCAAAAGCCCTCATATCAAGGCTGGACAAGACAACCCAACAGGAGGAAAAGAGTCCTGAGAGCAGGCAAAATAGTCAAAGACACAACCACTCCCACTGTTAGGATTCCCACAAGAACACTAACCTAACAGCCATAGCATATATGCAGAGAACCTGTGTAGACCCATGCAGGCTCTGTGCTTGCCATTTCAGTCTCTGTGAGCCTATGTGAGTCCTGCTTAGTTGATTCAGTAGGCCATGTTTTCCTAGTGGCCTCCATCCCCTCTGACTTGGATTATCTTTCCTTGCACTCTTCTGTGGGATCCACTGATCTCTGAGGGGAGAGATTTGATGGAGACCTCCACTTTAGACTGTCTCTCTGCATAATGTCTGGTTGTAGATCTTTGCACCTACTCCCACATGCTTCCTGAGAAAGCCTGTGTGATGACTACTGGACAAGGCACCAATCTGTGAGTATAGCAGAACGTCATTCAGAATCATTTCATTATTGAGTTTTTGTTTTTGTTTTTGTTGGTTTTGCCAGTAATGTTCAGTTCTACCTTAGTTCTCTAAAGACAGTTGTTAATAACATCATAATAACTATAAATACATGTGTACTGCCAACACACAGTGGCCAGCTTTGTAGATGTTGTGTAGTATAGGAATCAATAAACAAAATATATCAAGAGTAGAATTTAATTAAGCTGTCAAAAATATAAGAGTATAGAATACATTAACAGTTAATAAGATATATATTTGATCAGCATCTATTATTAAATCTTGGAAACAGGAGCTATGCTTACTGTTCAAATGCTAATATGACAAACAGTAAAGCTGGATGTATATTACACCAAGGAGGATATCATGTTAAATTTCAAAAGGTAAAAATAGAGCAAGTAAGAATCCTTCTCTAGCTAAAAATTAATACTTTTTTCATTTCAATAATGCTTAGTTTATCCTAGTACATCCAGATTACTAACATTTTGACAGCTAACTGTATAAAACTTACTAATGAGACATGCTCACATTATTTTTCTCATATGGAGTTCTTGACACTAAGCACACACTTTATAACTGCAGGTCACTCTGCCAGATCATGTTTCAGTGTTCATGTCCATGTAAGGTGAGGGGCCACAGTGCCAGGGAGTGCAGGCCAGCTCTTCAGAAGCCCCCTTATTCATGATGAAATGGCAGTTTTTATGGCCTCATCTAACTTTATGTACTTATTTATTAGTATATATTAATTGCACAAAGTAACACATTTTGCACTAATGTCTCCTTATACACATATAGTATGTGTAGCTAGAGTTTTCCTGCCTTGCCCACAGTCAGGACAAATCTCTGTCACCCGCCAGTCCCCCAGCCACTCAGACCCAACCAAGTAAACACAGAAACTTATATTGCTTACAAACTGTATGGCTGTGGCAGGCTTCTTGCTAACTGTTCTTATATCTTAAATTAATCCATTTCCATAAATCTATACCTTGCCACGTGGCTCATGCCTTACCGGCATTTTCACATGCTGTTTGACATGGCGGCAGCTGGCAGTGTCTCCCTTTCCCTTCCTGTTCCCTTAATTCTCCTCTCTCTTAGTCCCACCTGTACTTCCTGCCTGGCCACTGACCAATCAGTATTTTATTTATTGACCAACCAGAGCAACAGATTTGACATACAGACCATCCCACAGCAAGTGTGCTAATGCACTTTGATTATATTCACTTCTCTACCACCTTTTCTTATCTTCCATACTCCCCTTCCTTTCTGCCTTCCACATCCCTAATAGATCTCCTACTTTCATGCCCCGTTCACTGCCTAAATTCCACATATGAGAAAAAAAAATGTGATGCTTGTAACTATGAGACAGACTGGCTTATTATTATTATTATTATTATTAATTACTATTACTATTATTTAAGACTTTCACTTGTTTTGTAAAAGCCCAAACCAGACCAAATCCCAGCATGAAGATGGGAGATGAGCACACAATTCAAAGCAAAGTCTTAAAGCTATTGACAATTATTTGCTGCTGGGAGAGGTAGAAACAGCTTTCTCTAAGAGTGCAGCCCCTGGTAATAACCCTCCAATAAAAGAATATATGACTAAGAAGATTTGAGCATCACAAGTTGGTCTTGAAGGATTAAAAAAGTCACAAAAGTGGATGGAGGGAGAATATGATTAATATCTACTTATATAATTTCTACCATCAATTATACTTAAAAGTATGGAATTTTATTTTTAATTACTAATGTAAATCAGTATCATAATGCCTGATAATAATTATAATAACAAAATTACTAGAGGAGAGACTCAAGACGACACTTCATAGCTAAACGTTTTACCCAGACTCTTATGTAAGGGTATGTGCCAAGTGGTTTTATTTAAATTCAAATATAAATGAAATCACATATGACTACTAGCCTCATGGATAAATACGTAGTTCAAGACTTAAGCAATTGCCTCATATTTCCTGGAAAATACTAAAATTCTTAGTCAAAAAGCTTCCCAGATGATAACTTTTTATCTGTCTTTTCCTTGGAAAAAACTTGGATTGATTCATATAACAAAAATTTTGCTTTTGTTTTTTCTGGTGTCCTAGTTAGCTTTAACTGTTAACCTATCATAGCCTGGAGTCATCTGAGAAAGGAATCCCAGTTGAGGGATGGCCTGGATCAGGTTAATTTGGGGGCATGTCTGTAGGGGATTGCCTTGATTGTTAATTGATGTAGGAGGGCCTAGCCCACTCTGGGCAGCACCATTTCCTGGGAACATGGTCTTGGGCTATACAAGAAAACTAGCTAAGCTTGACTCCAGTAGTGAGCTGACATGCCACATTCCTCCATGATTTCTGCTTTCAAGCTCCTGTCTGAGTTCCTGACCTGACTTCGCCAATGATGGGCTGTGACCTGGAAGTATAAGCCAAGTAAACCCTTTCCTTCCTGTCATGGTTACTGTTCTATTTCTGTGAAGAGACACCATGACCAAAGCAACTTTTTAAAAGAAAGCGTTCAGTTGGGGGCTTATATGCAGTTGTAGATGGATACTCCATGATAATCATGGCAGGAAGCAGACAGGCACAGCACTGGAACAGTTGCTGAGAGATTTATGCCCTGATCTATAGACAGCAGGCACAAAGAGAGACAATGGGCCTGGTTTGAGTTTTGGAAGTCTCAAAGCCCATTCCCACTCTTCCTTCAAGGAGGCCACACATCCCAATCCTAATCCTCAAACAGTTTCAATTTCTAAAGACTGCACGTTCAAATGTAGGAGCCTAAGGGGCCATTCTTATTCAAACCACCACCCTTCCCTAAATTGCTTTAGTCAGAATGTTGTATCATAGTAACAGAAGGCAAATAAAAGCACATGGGTTACTTTTTTAAAATATATGTAAAACTATTCATGTTTTCTTTTATTCTACTATTCTGTGTGATGTAAAAGCCACTTATCTGACAAATATGGTCACATAAAGACAACTCTTTGATCATATTTATCTCAAAAGACTTCCTATTTCTTCTTAATGTGCCCAATAAATCATTTTTTATTTTGATATGGAAGTCTCGTACTTTTGTAAATGAATATAAAATTGTCATCCCTCTATCATCTGGTGCTCATCTGAGCTTCCTGTGCTGTGTTTAGGTTTTATATGTTTAATTATAGAGAAACATTGACATTTTAGTTTACAGAATATTCAGATTTTTAAAGAGTTGAGTTTGTTTCTTTTTTACTTGATGACACAGGATATGTTTTTATTTTCCATTACTATTTATTCATTCTTTCCTTTTGTCTGTGTTTGCACATGCAATGGCATGCATATGGAGGTCAAGAGTACAACATGTAATATGGTCCTCTCTCCTTATCAGGTGGACTGCAGAGTTTAAACTGAGGTCATTAGGCATGACAGAAAACGCCTAATGCTCTGAGTCATCTTACCAGTACATGTCTTTTTATTTCAATTTTCAGTTGTGGTTGCCTCCCCCAAATGTTTTTCACTACTTTTTAGGTTGTATAGATGGTCAGTTGCTTCACAGTGGCATGGAGTTGACCAAAATTACAGTCATTTTAAAATGAAACTATCTTACCCATTTTAATTATAATTTCACATGAGAAACAGGCTATTGACCAAATATCTATAAGCCAGGGAACATTTAAGACCCTAACTGTCATCATAGAGCCTTCATCCAGTAACTGATGGAAACAGATGCAGAGATCCACAACCATGCACCAGGCTGAGCTCCGGAAGTCCAGTCAAAGAGAGGGAAGAGGGATTACATGAGCAAGGGGCGTGTGGGGGGGGGGGTCAGTCAAAATCTTGGGAAAATCTACAGAGACAACTGTGGTGATATTTTATTTGGCTGAAATGTGGTGATATTTTATTTGTGCTTTAATAAATATAGTTTGCCTGGAAATTAGAGGAAATAGCAAGCCATTTTGTGTAAACAAAGAAGTCAAGCAGCAGTAGCACACGCCCTTAATTCTATCACTTAGCAGGCAGGATCTCTGAATGTTCAAGACCACACTAGAAAACAGAACCAAGCACAGTGACACATGCCTTTAATCGCAGTAACAACCATAGAGTTCTGGAGGTCTATAAGGGCATGAAGTGACAGAGCTGTCCAGGAAGAGGAAGTGATGTAGCTAGACAGAGAGCAAACCAGATGGCAGAACAGCAAGGCAATAAAGGTGTTGGGAACCAAAATATGGATGACTGTGCCTTGACCTTTCTTGCTTGGATGATCTGGCATGACTACACCCTTGATAAATGTCACTAACTTACAAAAACACTCGTACATCACTAACTTACAAAAACACTCGTTCCCAAAAAACCACAAAATGTACTTTTAGAATAACTTCCTGAAACATGTCGGTTGCACAAGCTTTGGACCAAAGAGACCTCACCCCTGATCCTATTCTTGAGAAATTTTCCATCACCCCCCTTACCCTATTCACTCCTCCTATCCCCCAGTATATATAAGCCTGCCTTCCCTTGCAATAAACGAGACCTTGACGCGACTCAGACTGACTCTGTTTTTCTTTATGCGCTTGGTCTCCTTTCTCTCTCGCCCCCATTGGTTTTTTAGGAGGTGCCTCCTCGAGTCACACCTAATAACCTGACCTGCTGGATGGGCCATAAAGGCATGAGCAGACAGGAAGTAATTTGCATTTGGAAGCTGCAGAGTTGGTGAGGCAAGGTTGGCTGGTGGCTTTCCCTGTTTCCCTGATCTCTCTCTCTCTCTCTCTCTCTCTCTCTCTCTCTAAGGCTTTCACTCCTATATTTGGCTTGTGGTTTTTGTTTTTTGGTTTTGTTTTTGTTTTGTTTTGTTTTGTTTTTTTATTTAAAAAGGCCTTTTAGAAATTTGTCTACAGACAACTGAACCAAGCTCAAAGAAACTCACAAACTTTAGACTGACAGCTGTGAAACCTGCATGGGACTGGACTAGACCCTATGCATACAGGAGACAGTTATGTAGCTGGGTTTGTTAGAGGGGCCCCTGGCAGTGTGATCAGGATCTATCCCTGGTGCATGAGCTGGCTTTCTGGAGCCCATTACCTATGGTTGGACATCTTGCTCATCCTTGATGCAGGGGGGAAGGCCTTGGTCCTACCTCAACTGAATGTACCAGGCTTAGCTGTCCACCCATGGGAGAATTTATCCTGTTGGAGGAAGGGATAAGGGGTGGGGAGGAAAGGGAAGGGGGGAGCAGGTGGAGGGATGAAAGGGGGAATCTGTGGTTGGTATGTAAAATGAATTTTAAAAAATTAAAATATTCCTTCAGTTTGGGGTGGTGTTTTTGTTTCATTTTGTTGTTTTCTTGCTCGCTTTTGCTGTCGTTTCTTTCTGGTTTTGAGACAGTTTTGCTGTGTCACTCAGACTGTCTATGAAGTTTGCCTGTTTTATTCTTCCACACACTGGGATTACAAATTATCCAGGAAAATTTGTAAGTTATTTGTAGCCATTAAGGTAATCTTCAGAATGTAAGACAGACACACTAAGTTTACACAAACTGTCCTCCTATGAAGAAGTTTTATTAGTTGTTGATGTTTGTTGTTGTTGTTCCTTGCCCTGCTTCTGAGGACTGCTGTTTGAGCTTTGCCTCCTGTGCAAACCTTTCAAGGCGTTATCAGAATCATGGCAGGTGTATTTTTCAGCCAAGTCATAAGTGCTAGAATTCATGAAAAACTTACCAAACAGTTGCCTGAATATAACTTCTCATTAAATGAGGTAGCTGCCACAACAACCTGAGGAAAATTGATGGCTCTTTTGAAGGCCATGTATGTTTAATGAACCGAGTTCATAGCACTTTAATTTGAAAGCATTCTTATTTGCCTTACATGATCATTCATCTTTGTTATGCAGAAGAAAACTGATTTTGTTATACAACTCTATGAATGAAATGTCACTTTATAAGGGAGAAAAACTGGAATTGTTGATTTTTTTGTTTATTTTTTTCAAAACCATTATGTAAAAATATGAGCTATTGGTACCATAAGCCATTGATTGCCATGAGAATTAGCTATGGTTACTTAGCATAAACAGTAGGTTAGCATTGCTTTCCTCTTTTCTGTGACTCCCTTAATAATATTCCTGATATTAGACTAGAGTGTAAATGTAAAAGTAGTATGGCATTCTAAAGCCATGTTCATAGCAAGTCAAAATATGTATAGTCGTTTAAATTATCTATAGCAGTACTGTTTGATTAGATGCAGTTGTCAGAAGACCATTGCATTTAAGAACAAGGAGAAACTGATTCATAATAATAAAGAGAAGGGGGAAAAATCACTCTCTTGCTGATGTTTATGATCTTCCATATAGTCAATTGCCTAAAAGTGACATTTATTTATAAAATCAACACTTGGTGCCTAGAATATAGTAAGTATTGCCATATCTGTACTTTCCCAATTATTATTTCACCAGAAAATTATTGTAATAGTTTATAAATCCAAATTGAATATCCATGTCCAATATTCTCTAATTTATAAAAGTACTATTTGAATTCAAAAAAGTTAATGTCATCAAGTCCCTTCATGTAAATACTCAATAAGTTGCCCATCACTCTTCATTGAAAAAGAGATGAAGCTAATTTATAGAATTTAACTTTAAAAGTAACAGAAAAGGGCTTAAGAGGGCTTAGTAATTAAAAGAGTTTGATGTTCTTGCAGGGATCACAGTTCAGTTCCCAGTATCAACATTGGGCTGCTCATAACCATCCATAACTCTGGCTCCAGAGGATCTGAAACCCTCTTCTAACACCTGCAGATACTTACATATAAACATGTGCATACATACATGCAGACACACATACACAGGAAATAAAAATAATAAATCCTTTTAAAACAATAATAGAATAAGGGTTGAGCAGATGAATGGATGGATGAAGTGCTTGTCCTGTAAGCATAATGTCTGATGTTCAGACACCTAGATAGGGAGGTGTGGGGAGCATCCTGTAATCCCAGCACTTGGGAGACAGAGACAGGGATCTTCTGAGCAAACTGACTACCTGGACTAGCCAGAATTGATGCGTTCCCAGTTCAGCAAGAGTCTATGCCTCAACAAATAAAATGGAGAGCCATAAAGAAGTAAATCTGACATTAAACTTGGAACTCCACTCATATATAACACACACACACACACACACACACACACACACACACACACACACACATTCAAAAACAAATGAATAAATAAAAGGACACAATTAAGGTAGCTCAAAGGAAAATTCAGGCTTGAACACAGCTTTGATTAAGAAATGGAAAGGAAGGAAAAATGAAATGGTTTAGAGGATAAAAGCACTTGTTTCCCAAGCCTGAAAACCTGACTTCCATATCCAGAATACACACAGCAAAACCAGCTCCTGAAAATTTCTTTCTGATCTCCATTTTGTGTGCCATGGCATATGCACACACACATACACATGCACACACACACATACACACACATATTCAGACACATGAAAATAAATAGATAGCTAAATAAATAATAGATAATAACAAACAGATAAATAAATAAATAAGGTAAAACAAAATTTAAAGAGAAATAGCAAAGGAAAATAAAACAAGCAAATCAAAGAAAAATCCTCCAGTTTAATAAAGAAAAACATAAGCAACAAGAACATTTCAAAAATCTAAATAAAGAAACAAATGAAAAACAAGGAAAGTAATAAATGCATTACAAAAAATTCAAAAAGGTTATTCTTTGAAAGTAGAGTAAAATAAAATTAAGTACTTTCCAAGCTTCTTGGGAAAATTAGAATTCTATAAAGGAAGTAAAGTGAGTCATCACATGTAGCATATGACCTCATAAACAGAAAATTTTAAAAATCCTGAAAAGTTGGCTTTACTAAATTCCATCCAACAAAGGAAGAAACAAAGATAAGCAAAACAAAATATCTAGATGTGTTGGTTGCATAGCAACATAACACAAACTAGAGTGACTTGGGAAGAGAGAACCTCAACTGAGAACTTGCTTCCATCAGATTGACCTATGCCACCTCTGTGGGGCATCTTCCTAACAAATGATTGATGTGGGAAAGCACAGCCCATTGTGGGTGGTGCAAACCTGGGCAAGTGATCCTGGACTGTATAAGAAAGCAGAATGAGCAAGTCATAAAGAGCAAGCCAGGAAACAGCATTTCTCCTTGGTCTCTGCTTCAGGTTCCTGCCTTGAGCTCCTGCCTTCAACCCTGCTGATAATGGACTCTTACCAATAAGTCAAATAAAATCTTTTCTCTCTGGTTGCTTTTGATCTTTAGTGTTCATCACAACATCAGAAACCAAACTGTAAAAAAAATAAATAAATAAAAAAGAAACCAAACTGTAACACTAAGAAACTGTTACTATACTAAAAAAAAAGTTTTTAAATCTAAATGGATCATGTAACCTCCTCAAGTAACTTCAGTTTAAAGAAATAGCTAAAGATGTAAGTTACTACCCCAGCTTCTGCCCCACCCTCCAAAAATATGAATGTGTGAGAGCACTGAAAGGAACTCCACAAACTGAGTAATTCTAAAAGCATTCAAACTCTCCAAGAAGATGTAGGAAGACTTCTGAATTATTTGTATGAAGCAAATATTGTTATGAAGTAAATGTGCATGCTGCAAAATAAACTCATGTGACCAATAAAAAGGCCTTCATACACTATTTGGAAAGAAAACCCAGCGGCATAGTAAAAGAATACTTCATAAATATCAACACATCAAGGGCTAGGGATGTAGCTGTGTTGGAAGAGTTCTTGCCTAGTATGCATGAAATGCTGGGTTGAATCCACAGCACTGCATGAACTGGATATGGTTGTACACAGTTCTTCTCCAAGCACTCAGGAGGTGTAGGCAGGAAGATTACAAGTTCAAAGTCAACCTCTACTACACAGAGTAGCCAGCCTGTGCTACCTGGGACCCTGCCTCAAAAATAAGTTAAATATTCCTGGAAAACAAATCTAATAATCTAGGGAAATCTTCATACACACTTGATGTCATTTTGTGGGTTTTAGTCCTGAGCCATTATCATACTTTAAAAAAATCACAGGATAGAAATCACAAAGTAATTTTAAAATAACACAAGGGTTCCCATATTTTACCACCCTGATTTAACACTGTATAATTTAATTAGACAAGGAAAACGAATTATAATAATGGAAACTGTCACTATTTTTATTAAATATGACTTTTATGTTGTTATCTTGAATCTTAAAGTCCAAACTACCACAAACAAAAAGTAAATTCAGCAGGCTAATGATATAAATTTTAGAAACCAATTACTTTCAGATATAAAAACAGCCATTTTTAGAAAATTTAATACTATAAAACATTTTTAAAAAGCAATCAAAAGGCAAAATGCCTAGAAATTAACCCAATAAGAAGTACATCAGGTTTAAACAAAGAAAGCTTAGAGCATGTTAAAGGGTTGTTGATACATTTTTCCAACATTGGCAGAAGTTTGTGATACCAAACGTTGGAGGACAAGCCAACAATATCAGTTCTTATTTCAAGGCGACATGGAAATCTACACCACAAACATATCTGCACATGAATGAAAATACCCAAGTTGCCCATCCAACATACCAGGGTTGCAATGACTGAGAGCTAAGAACATCTGTCCAAAACCAGAATGATTAATTCCAGGTAATTCATGCAAAATGTATTCTACATCCATACAGACATGATGAAGCTTTCCATACATTAATTTAAAACAATCTCCCATAATATAATGTGGATTAAAGTATTGAAATAGAGTGCTTTACTACTATTTGTTAAAAAAAAGTGACAAGAAAATGTCTTAGGCCAGGGGCCCTGTGAATGTCACATTTAAGTGCTCTACAATTGAGCAGGACCAAGAAAAGTACAATGAAAACATAAGAACACTTGAGAGTTGAATGTTGGTGTTGGGCACACAAGTACACACAAAAAAAAAATACAAAAGATGAGGTGAAATGAGAGTTCATGCATTGTAACATAATACCCCAAGCTAAGTATTTTTTATGAAAATGTTCTTTTTATTATTATGCATACACATGTGTTTATCTATGCATGGGTATATGTACACGGGCACAGATGACTGTAGAAGCCAGAAGAGGCTGTGATTTCCCTAAAGCTGAAGTTACAGGCAATTGTAAGCTGCAAGACACAGGTTCTGGTAACTAAACTTGGATCCTCTGCAAGAGCAGTAAGTGCTCTTAGCCATTTAGTTACCTCTCCAGCCCTTGTGAAGATGTTCTTAGAGGCATTATAAATTGCTAAGGTTTACATGCCCCCTTTAAAATGCATACAGAAACTTAACTGCCTGTGTGATGGGATCTTTGAGGAGGTGATAAATGGATTAATATTGTTCTGAGGGCTGAGTTGCTCACCCTGGAATGGCTCTCTCTTGCTATCTCTGCTGCTCCTTCTCCCTCCTTCTTCTGTCTGTCTTCATGTGATGTCTTCCACCACAGGATGAAGTAGCAAACAGAAAGTATTACTTGGGTGTGGTTTGGTATGCTCCACACCAGAAATTCATTCTTGTGCTATCGAGAAGATGAAATCTGGGAATCAGGCCTAAGGGACAGTAATCAGGTCCTGGAACAGAAGTCTTAAGGTATCAGCACTGCTCTCATGATGTAAGTTAGTTCTCTTAAGTGGAGGTTGTTATAAAGTAAGGCTACTCTGGATATTTGGCCACTATGCACACACTGGTTCCCTTTCCACTTCTCTGCCATGTGATAACACAGACAGAGAACCCCAGAAGGTACCAATGACATATTTTTGGACCCCTCACCAAAATTGTGAGCCAAATGAACCCCTTTGCCTTAAAAAACATTCCACTTCAAATAATTTCTTATAACAGGAGAAAATGGATTACAGCAAAGCCCTCACACCACATATCTTTTCAGTCTCCAAGTTTCTAGCCTGCAGAACTACAAGGAATCAATTATTTTGCCTTAAAACAAGTATTGAGTGTAGGGTCTGGAAAGGTGGCTTAGCAGTTAGGAATGTACACTGTTCTTGGGGAGGAACTAAGTTTACCTCCCAGCATGTACACCAATCATCCCACAAGAGCCTGAAACTCCACCTCTAGGGAATGTGACACCCTGCTCTGGTCTCTGTGGACATCCACACATGGATGCACATATCCGCACATAGGCACACCCATATACATACATTAAAATAATTTTTAAAGAGCTTTATAAAAATTACTGACTCTTATATGCTAGTTCTTCACAATAAAGTTCTGGTGATTTAAAATGTTACTCAGTCTAAAGTTTTCTGGGTTTTTTCCTTTGTTAAAAACGTATTTTTTTCATACAATATATTCTATGATTTCGTCTCCACCCTACTCCTTCTGCTTCTTTCACTCCTCAGAAAATGATCTATAGTATATGTTGCATCTCTTCTCATGGTCAGAACAAGCTAGGCTATGTTGAGTTTGCTAACACAGTCTCTGAGACTTCTTGTAACTAAGTCTGATTCTTCCTTCATGGTCTATCTTCACCAAGGGCTGCAAGTTCCTCATAATTCCCTCTGTAAAAGGAAAAGCCCTACAGGGTTTCACATGGACCATTCAGTCTCCCAAATGACACATGCCACCTCTCAGAATTCATAACTAGAATAAGCCATGTGTCTCCCACACAAAACACAAAGAGGGTTGTTATGATTCAGCTCTCTGAATCATATTTGACACCGCAGTAATAATTTTCATAGTCATTTTAAGCAAACAGCTTCACAGTGTTCTCTTAAAATGCCAAAAGGATCATTAAAAAGTCTGTACATTTTGACCCTGTAATTACACTTCTGGAAACATAAGTAATGTATAAAGAAATAGCCTGAGGTGACTGCAAGTAAATGGACCGAAATATTTCATCTCCAGATACATTAATAAAGCAAATATTACTAATTACATTGTTTCCTGTCACTTTTTCAGGACAGCTCCTGACAGTGCTATCCACCCCTTACAAAAAAAAAGAAGGAAAGAAAAAAGAAAAGGGGTACATGTATACAAATATGTCAGGAGATAAGCCCAAATATGAGACAGCACTCACTTTAAATGACTGAGATACTGACCTACAGTCTTGGACATTCCAATGGTAAAATGCAATTTTTGAAAGCCCTCTAAAATGAAGCCAAATGAGATGGTTATATTAATGGTTTCATCTCGGGCCCTGGGGGGAATGCTTTGCCATAATTTTAACACAGGTTCATTTCAATTTCAGGAGCAACAATTGTCCTCATTTTGTCCAGGTTTCAGTAACAATGGAAATCAGATCATTATAGCAGATGAAAAGATATTTAAGACAAAAAGCCTAATCTCACTATAATTATAGAAATATATATGCATATATATGTACTCTTTTAACAGAAAGGTCATTTAGCTAATTCAAGGCTAATTAGTACCTATCGTGAGTTTTAAAGGCAATATAATGATTTCTTAATAGCTTGCATTCTGAAATGCCTGGGTTTGAATCCTAGTTTTGTTCTTTAGCACCAGTGATGGTTTGAACAGACTTTTAAGTCTGTCTAGATCTCTGTGTCCTTACCTATTAAATGGTGTGGCACTTACACATGACATATTTAAAAGATCAAGTGAAAAATATTTATACCATTTATTAATGAGACTTTAGTAAGTACCAGAATTCTCCAGAGAATCAGAACCATCAAGGTAGCTTTAGGTATTTATGAGGGAGAAAATTTGTGTGCATGTTTGTTTGTGTGCATGGACCTCACACTCATTTTTTATCATCATTTTTCCATTATTATTCTTTCTATTTAGGATATGCGTGCATATATATATGTGCACATACACATACATTCAAGAGAAGAAAGGAAGATCAAAAGAGAGGGGAGGAGTAGAATGGGAGGTGTGAAGAGGGCAAGAAGAGAGGAAGAGAGAGAGAGCTTGACTAAGAAACTGGCTGATGTATTGTGGAATATGGCAAGTCCAAAGACTTCATTGCCAGCTACCAGGGTAGAGGCCAGATAACAGCTAAGGAGCTGATATTGCCAGCTAAATCTCAAGGCAGTCTGCTGGAATAATATCCTCTTCATTGATGATTTCAGCCTTTTCCCCAAGGTTTTCAATGGACCACAAAGATCTCACCTATATTATGGAAGGAAATCTACCTTAGTGATTTCAAATTTATAAATTTAAATGATACTTTCATGTCAAAAATCCCTTCATGTTTGGCAGTACATCTAGGGAACAGAACCTAACCACACAGTCACATAAGATAAGACATCAGAAGTTGGGCAGTGGCACACACCTTTAATCCCAGCACTTGGGAGGCAGAGGCAGGTAGATGTCTGTGATTTCGAGGCCAGCTTGGGCTACAGAGTGAGTTCCAGGAAAGGTGCAAAAGATATACAGAGAAACCCTGACAAGACATCAGACATCAGGTGACACTTTACCCTTTACTGTGCTCCTTCACAGGGCATATCTTAGGTTCCTTCTCACAGTAATGAAAAAATAACACAAAAAGACAGAAAAAATAAAAAAGGAGAAGTGAAAAAAAGGTACATATGAAGTGTGAGGGGGGGGATTTGATGAAACTGTGCTTGGAAAAGAAAAACTTTTAAGAGTATACCCACTCCAAAAAAATCAAGGAATCATTCCCTGACAATACAAGAATAGACTGGTGCCAAAAATGATGATGCTGATAATGAAGTTATGAAGAAAAGACAGACAGAGGGAGGATGAAATAAAGGGAGAAGGGGAAGGGGGAAACAAAGAAAGAGAAGGGGGAAGGAAGGAAGGAAGGAAGGAAGGAAGGAAGGGGAGGAGGGGAGGAAAGGAAGGAAGGAGGAAGGGAGGAAGGGAGGAAGGAAGGGGAGGAGGGGAGGAAAGGCAGAAAGGAGGAAAGGAGGAAGGGAGGGAGGGAGGGAGGGAGGGAGGGAGGAACAGTTTGTTCCTACCTCCTTGATACACTCCCTTGTAGGAGGCATGGAGATCCTTGTGCTCACAAATAAGCACTAGGGGAACCAGAAATGTTAAACACACAGGGTTGTCTCCTCAAAGAGAGAATATGTAACCTGCTATCTGCCCAGAAGACTGGGAATAGATGTGGTTAATATTCTGGTGTCCTTTGTGCTATCTGTGTGACAGAGACCACACTAGATCTTCCCCCAGACTCTTATCATGAGCTTGTTTTTCTGTGTCAATCTACAGACCCCATCTTTATGGAAGATGTCTCCTGTACTTTACAAAGAGTTTGAATGCAATTATATCCTAAGTTTTGCTGTATATACAGGATTGAGTTAATTATTTCCAGGAAATTTTTTAACCAAATGGTGCTGTGCTTAAATATGCCTAAAATAAATGACTCAGCATCAGACTCTTGAAGTTTTAACCAACACCAGCTACTGAGCCATATTGAACTGAACTGCTTTCTTGTCTCTCACAAATCATCAAGCTACTGACCTGGTGTTTGAAGAGACCCCTGGCACACCTTGACCACAACAATGTGGGAAGAAAGGTTTTATTTACTATTTCCCAGGTCGTAATTTATCACTGAGGGAAGTTGGGTCAGGAACTTGAGGCAAGAACCTGGGGGGGAGGAACTAATGCAGAGGCCATAGAGGAATACTGCTACTGGCCTGTACCTCATGGCTTGTTCAATCTGCTTTCTTATACATCTCAAGACCTCCTGTCTAGGGATGGCGCCACCCTCAGCAGGCTGGGTCCTCTTGCATCAGTCATTAATTTAAAACCTTTCCTACAGACTTCCAATGGTAACTTCCAACTTGACACAAGCTAGAGTCATTTGAGAAGAGGTAGCCTAAATTGAGAAAATTCTTCCATCCAATTTAGGCTACCTCTTCTCAAAAGACTATAGCTTGTGTCAAGTTGACAAAAACTAATCAGAACCAAGAGAGAACATGCATATACATATATGACAGATACCATAATACATTCTTTCATGTAGTGAATGCTTTACATCCATGTTCCCATTTACTTTACACAATTGCAGGATTATTTTTTTCTCATCACCAGTGATGAAACTGAGGCTAAAAGAAGTCACATGAAGAACCCAAATTTTCATAGCGTATGGTCTACTATTCCTTGCTTATCACTGAACCAAGGACTGGATGAAATACACCAATGTTCTCTGAATCCATTATAACAGCACAAGTAACTTGCTTGCTTCTGTAGACACAGCTCATGTGGCTTTGTCTTATCTAATCAGCAGACTCTAAACTCTATTTTTTAAAGATTTATTTACTTTATTATCTTATGTATATGAATGTTCTCTCTGCATGTATGCCTAGGCATGGCTGGTGCCTGAGAAGGTAGAAGAGGATATCAGATCCCCTGCGACTGGAGATACAGATAATTGTGGGGCACCATGAGGGTGCTGAAAATCAAACCTTGGTCCTCTGCAAGCGCAACAGCCTCTGAGCCGACGCTCCGGTTCTCAGACCCTAAACTTGTAAGGTTAGTCATGTGCCTTTTATTTTGTCTTTACCTTTTAACAGTTTTTGTTGATTTAATGCATTCAGCTATTTTTTGCACAGATTCTTATTTATGCTTCCAATAGCCTGACCCCTGTAATAGGTAGTGTTTTAAAATGAGAGACTGTCTCAGACAGATAAACAAAGAAATAAACAAAAACTAAGAGTACCAGATTGAAAAACTCTTTGTAATCATTTTGGGCTGAATTATGGACTCAAGCACATTCTGCTAAAAATTGTTGACTTCTCCCTTGGACCCACAAGGTAAGTCCAGGGAGGATGAGGGTCTGGCACATCTGTCTCCATTTATGCCCACCTCTTTACTTTCCATGAGATTCTTGTCTGACTCCAAATAGCCATGCTAATGTCATTCTAAAAACCAATGATTACCTAACACACTGATCCACTTTGAAGACTAAAAGGTGTAAGTTGTCTTAAACCTACAATTACCTTGGATTCCAGGAGCAACAAGGCCTAGAAAGCAGGAAAGACTATACCTAAGATGAGAACTACTAGGATGGAAAAGCTCACTGTGGAGTAGATCATCTCATAGGAACCATGCTGTCCTCCTCAGAGCAATGACAGCAATAGATTAATAGCCTCTTACTAAAACTACTTTGCAGGATCAGAGCCAAAAACAATGATGGCAGAAACACTTGCAGTTATGTATACCTGTCCTTTGACCTCATTGTCCTAATGCTCCTCTTTAGACCTAAAGCTCAAATCAGTACCATGAAGACAAACTTGGAGAGTCACTATACCCTTTATCTGTTCCTCTTCCCAGTGTGCATAATTAACTCCCTGTCTCTGTGTTTCGCTAACCCTGGTCTCTTTAGCTGGCACACTGGGCTGAATGGCTGCACCTGGCCTGTCAGGGCTGTTAAAGCTGGAGCTTTTTTTTTTTTATAATGTTCCATCTGTCATTTGGGTGTATATTTGAAATTTTCTATAGTGAAAAGAGCTAGAGGGTCCTGGCGAGATAGCACAGTCAGTGAAAAGCTTGCAATGAGAGCATGAACACCTGATCTTGACCCCCAGAATGCATACTTAAAAATTTAAAAAGCCCAATGTAGTAGTGTGTGCTTGCAATCCTGGTGCTGAGAGCAGAGATAGGTGGATCCCTGAGCTTTTCTGACCAGAGACCCTAACCAAGCCAGAGAGCTCCAAATCAGTCAGAGACCCTGTCTCAAAAAAAAAAAAAAAAAAAAAAAAAAAAAAAAAAAAAGACAGCCCCTGAGAAATAACACTGGAGGCTGACTGCTAGGCTCCATACATGGATGCATGCGCGCGCGCGCGCACACACACACACACACACACACACACACACACACACACACACACACACACAAAATGAAAAAAAAAAAAAAAGACGACTCTACCAAAAGCATTCTCAACAAAGTTAGTAGGAGCTGCCCGTTGCTAAGCATGATGGAGACTATCCTATTCTCAACGTCCTTAGCAACTGTCTCTTTAAACAACTGAAAATACTTGACAGGTAAGAACTAGTTAGAGAAGCTTAGGAAACCCACACACCTGCCTGGTTTCCTACCACTTCCCAGGCACTTTCTCTTCCCAGGTCCATTTGCCTTTCTCCTGCCTAAATGTCAGTGTCACACTGCCCCTTGTCGCTACACCCTCCTTCCAGCTGACTCGCTCCTTTACCCTGTTCTCACCCCTCTGCCCATACCCTTTCAATAATTTCATAGGCTGAAACCATCCTGAAGAACGCCACCAGACCTTTTAGATGCCCAGGGAACTGAAAGAGGTCGAAATGCCTGTGGGGAACAGGCTCTTGGATTCTCCAGCTGCACCTAAAGCCAAATTAGCTGACATAGTCTTTTCATCTCCTTCCTCATCCAGCTTCCTGCTTGTAACTGTTTCCCTTATGTTGTCCCTATGCCAACAGTAAGCAATAACAGAAATCCAAAGTCGTCTATCAAATTGAATAGAAATGGCTTCCCAACACTTGCCTTCATTTAGACAGGCACGGTCCTCTGTTAACAAACAATGGTGGGCTCGGGAGATGTCTCAGAGGTAAAAAGTGCTTGCTATTCTACCAGAGGTTCCTGAATTCAATTCCCAGCCCCTCACAAGGGCCTCTGACTCCAGCTCCAATGGCCTACACAGGCACTTGTACTCATTCGGCACTCATCCACATAGACACAGGTGCACATAAACAAAAGCAATAAAAATAAATCTTTTATAAATAAACAGCAGAAAGATGAATGAATGGAACTCAAGACATTTTCTCAAATGAGCATTATTCAGAACAAATTAAAACATACATTTTAAAATGACTTTAATATCCCAAAGTGACTTAAAATAGTTTTTCTGTAAAATATGAGTAAATGACACGAATCAAGCTTATAACTATGAGAATTTTCCTGGTGGCACAGTATAAAAATTATCTTTAGACAATAATAAATGTCTTCCAGAAACTCTTACCCAGAAACTTTAGTTTTAATTTGGGGCTCAAGGTTAAAAAATAAAAGAAATCAGTTACCTTCACTACCAAGTTAAGTGAAATCAGTCGTCTCAAATATAAATCACAGCGGTTGCATTTGAACCTGAGAAGTAGAATCAATTATCAAAAACAACACCAAAAGTATCCTTTTCAAATGCATTTTAGTACATTTCTAGTTAAATTTACAAAGGAGAGAACTATATGGAATCACCTATAAAGGCTAACATAAAGATAACAAATTGTGCTGTATGGATGGGGTTGACATATCCAATGCATCTTTAAAGACTAAAATTCCTGATATAGTCATAAAATGTTGAATTTAAAAGATGTTACCACCAGACAGATCTCTTCCAAAAACCGTCAAATAGAAGCTACTCAAAGAGGCCTACACAGGTATTCTCAAAACAGAAGGGTATGATCTCCCCAAATTCCTCTAAATGGTGAAATACATTATCTTTAAATGATATAACCAGATAATATACTAGAAGCAATATTATAACTCTATACTGTTCCAGTCAAGTCTGCCTGTACTCAACATCACATTCAAGACTCAAGGTGCCATAATGCATTGTCAGAAGAAGTAATGTAATTAAAGAGGCCAGAAAATAGGTTCCATCAACTTTGTCTTCTGCTCTTTTTCACTTTGACAATATCTCTTGAGGACAAAAGGTTTCCATAACAACATCCTTGACTCCTTCACCTTCAGCTTGTTGGAAGTCCTTTCTTTTCACAAAAATTTACAAAGCTAGTCTATTCCTTCAAGTTCTGCTTGTGAAAAATATAAAATATCACCTACAGGATGCTAAACATGGATGCTGGTACAGATAGCATCATAGATGAAAACAAACTCTTGTAAAAATAAATAAATAAAAAACCTAAGAGAGTGTCTAGCCCAATACTTACATTCATACATAAGAAATTTAGGGTGCTGTATCTACAGATAAAACTTCATTAATCTTGTGTCATTTGGAATCTAAAACAATTTCTTGTCTAGAACATTTTGCATCTGATAACTCATTTGAAGGCATGATTTAAGAGGGAGAAAGAAGGCTCTTGATTGGAATTAAGACAGAGACAAGATGCACATGTCTTCAACATCACTCCTTTCTCTCCCACCATCATCTGCATCTGTAAACTGTTCTGAGTCATTCTCCCAACTATATCCTATGGGCCAGATTTTCCAAACCAACAGTTTCTCACAATTTCGCTGCCCTTAGTTTTCTTTGGTAAACTGAAAAAAAAATAAGTAAATAGGGCAAATTTTTCATCAACTCCTGATTTGTTTCAAGTAATTAGATCCAGCCAACTGAATCAATATTTTTTAATTATAAAATTCATGTCAGACCTGGAGAGATGTCTCACTGGTTAAGAGCACTTGCTGCTTTGCAAATGATCTGGGCTTAGTTCTCAGTACCTGCATGGTAGGCAACAAACACCTGTAACTCCACTTCTAAAAAATTCAGTGCCTCCTTTTTACCTCCATGGGCACAAAGCAGGCATGTGGTACACAGACAATGATATGGTCAAAACACCTATACATGTACAGCAAAAAATAAAGAAATATATTTTTAAATCCATGCAGATTGTGAGAAATGTAAGTGAATGCACTCTTTTCTACCAGAGGGGTTAAATGAGATGAAGAACGTTCCATCTTTAAGATCCCATCTGCCAAACGTCCCTCCAGTCAGCATTGTTTAATATCAAAGCATCTGCTCACGTTTCATCCCTATCTCAAAAATATGGCTTTGCCTATCACCTGCACTGTAATGAGTTAGCCAACAGTGTAAGATGTGAGGCCTGCTCTGACCACTCAGAACGAAGCATAGGAACCATTTGCATTAGGAGTGAAAACCCAGCAGGACCCCACTGAGTCTGCTTGCTTGCTGGATTTTGAACAACTCTGTACCCTTTTGCAGAAGCAAAACTTTGGCTTTGCCACAACGCTTTGCATTGTATGGCTATTTTCTTGGGACTATCTAACAGCACTACATTGATCTCTTCTTTAATGCTATCATAGAATACCTAAGGCTAGGGCCTAATTAAGATCAACAGTTAAATGTTCATTTAACTTATAGTTTTAGAGGCTAAATTCTGTCTTTTTGGTTTCCAGGGCCAGGCCCTTTGATCGCATTATGACATGGTAGAGAAATGGAAAGGGAACTAGTCTTGTGCAGAAGGAGCCAAGTGTGTCGGGTAGTGTTGTTTTATAATACTCTGCTTGAGGGCATCTAACTCTGTAAGACAATGGTCATCCCTCCCTAGGACTGGTCCTTGTGATTTAATTAGCTTACCTATATCCCCACCATTTAAAGGTCTTACCACCTTAACACGGACACCTTGAGGAACAGCATATGATCCTTTTAGGGAGTGTACACTCCATATCCAAATGCCAGCACAGACCAGTGTCAGACCCAAGGAATATTCCTATCATCTGTCCTACAGAGTCATCAGAGAGACAGTCACTCACTCTCACTTCCAGTGAAAGGATTCCTAAAATATTAGAATATTAAATTCAAACCTTACTGCACCTAGTGGAAACCCATGAACTGTAGATGTGGAGCTCCCATAGAACTAGACTAGGCTTTCTGGATACAGGAGACAGTTGTTTAGCTTGAACTGTTTAGGGGGCCTCCCAGGCAGGGGAATTGGGATCCATCCCTGATGCATGGGTGAGCTTTTTGGAGCTCACACATGGAGCTTGCACAACCTTGGTGCAGGGGGAAGGTGCTTGGACCTGCTTCAGCTGAGTGTGCCAGGCTCTGCTGACTCCCCATGGGAGACCTTGACTTGGGAAATGGTGGGTTGGGGGAAAGGCTGGTGATGGGAAGAGGGAAGAGGAGGGGATCTGTGGATGGTATGTAAAGTGAATAGAAAATTTCTTAATAATAAAAAATAAATAAATAAAAACCTTACTGCACCTTCTGTGATCTTTGAGCTCAAGCTTTGTATATAACTGTCCCCTGAACTACATGAGCCATGCAGACACCATGGCTCCCTTGAGCAGCTTCATCCTGAACCACCACCTACTTCATGTTTCTGAATCTCTGCCCCACTTTTGTTCATTCTTGAAGACATGCATATATAGTCAAACCTATTCCCTTTCCATCTTTAGCTGGTTAATTTTTATGCATTTCTTTAATATAAATCTGCACAAGTGTCAAATACATCTGGACACATTTACCTAACAGGGTGTATTCACATTCTTTTCTTCCATAGTAGTTGCTAAGGCTCTAGTTATTTTTGAGAGCTTTTTAAAAACAATTTAATATTTTTATTTTATTTATATGAGTGTTTGCCTGCATCTATGTTGTGCATCACTTTCATGTCATGCCTGAGGTGGCCAGAAGAGGATGTCAGATCCTTTGGAATTGGAATTACAGGTAGTTGGAGGCTCCCATATTGGTACATTGAGCTGAACTTCGGTCCTCTGCAACAGCAGCATGTGTTCTTAACCACAACCTGTTTTTGTACATTTAACAGTTTCCTCACAGATGATCTTCATGAGAAAAGAACTATCTCTACTATGCTCAGTTCTAGATCCTCAAAATCCATATTAGTGTCCAGCCTAGGGCTCAGTCTTATAAATATTTACAAGATAAACAAATAAATAAATGAGAAAGAAAATGATATCTTCAAAACATAACAGTACTCTCAGCCTGGGAAGCTTGAGTTATCAAATAACATCCAAAGAAACTCTAGTTTGTAAACAAGTTGGAGAGGGCATAAATGCCTTAAACAACTTTGCAAATGAAAGGATAACCGCCAATCTCAACAACCCATGTGTCTTAGAATGTGGAAGTCAAATCCATTTGCAGGTTTTATCTTCCTGGAAGCTGGAGACATTTGCCTAAATATGAATTCAAACTTAATAAAAGAAGACATTCCATCCATACCATTAGATAAGAAGCTAAAACCTCACAAGCATATTTCAGAAATCATCAGAGACCAAACATGAAGTGGTTTTCAAAGAGAAGTATCAGAACCCGGACAATATGGACAAAGCTGTACACATTTTAATAATCACAAAAGCGGTACTGAATGTGTATTACACAGGATCCTGTAGTTTGCAGCATACCAGGTGATCATCAGTACTCAATGACTTCAGTGGAAAGCTTAGGCCTCCGCCTTACTGAGCCATATTCAGAATTATATGGCACTTGGTTCCAACAGAATGCACAGAGATCCTGGCTCTCCACAAGCTTCTGATTGAGGAGGTCTGCCTTGGAATCTGTACTTCTAATAAATTCCTTGGTAATGCCGATGCTGCCTGTTAGTTTGGGCACCACATTTGGCTTCCTAACACTCCCCTTTATTTATTCAGGTCATATCCTCTGTAAACAGTGTGGGACTGGGAAACAGCCAAGTAACTCAAACCAAAAATATAATGCAGGGAGTTTCTCATACCAGAAAAGATGGTGCCTGAACTTCTCAGTCTTTTCTGTCAGTCCCTAGCACACCCTCTAAAATGTGCTTATTCTAACCACTAATTATCTGGTTTGCATTCTTAGATAAAGAGGAAAGGTGACCAACCTCAGTCTATATAAACTGCTTCCAACAGCCACCAACTCCAGATCAGAACCTTTCTAGACCACAAGAAGCCAGCACAGAGTCACTCACAGATAAGGACTTGATTGTTGGCATGCTCTTTTTGGTATTTGTACTAAGGGCTCACTTATCAGCAGTAGAAAGCTGGTTATATATACTAAATCTAAATAACAGTTAAAACCATCAGATAGTCATCATCAGATATTCAAATGCATATTCCATGAAATATATCTCTTATGTACCACTTACTTATGACAACATATAACAGTTTACAGGGTTAAAGAAAAATGTTTCCCCACAAAAATAGATTTGTTGAATTTCAGCTCTAAATCCTAAAGGTATATTTTAAATATATCAAAAATAAGTAAAACTCAGAGTTAAAACCTTTACTTAAAATATCAGGAATAGCTGCCACTGATTGCTTCCTACACAGTTCATAGGGTCAATCCTCGGTTATTCATGGATTCTACATGTGAGAATTCATCAACTTCCTAAGCAAATCTGTGCCTCCAGAGTCAATCTCTGCAATGTTTACAGTGGTTCTAAGGTACAGAAAGAGGAAAGACTCGAGCAGTCTACACAAATTCCTATAGCCCAGGCCAATGAGACATCACTCTGAGTGTCCCCTTGTTATCTCAGCCTTCACTGAAACAAGTGTCATTCGATCTGCATTTTTGTGACCTTTGTTGGTTTTCCTGATTAAAACATCCCCAAAATAGGGCTGAATTGCTAGTGTTCCAGTCATAAGAAGGATGTCCTATACTTCTGGAAAATGTATGTTAGACACCTTTCATTCAGGTATGAGCTATCAAGTCCTTGATAATGAATACAATGTTAATGAATTAATTATACCCACAAGGAGGCTACTTTAAAAAGAAATACATGGAGTAAAGTTATGTACTGATTAGTTAGATGAACAAGGTGGTGGTCACTAGCTCACAGGACCCTAGTTCATATTTCTCCTGGGCACAATAGTTCAGTGTTTCCTAATTCAGAATTCAAAATTACTTTATAGAATATAACAACCACAGATGATGAAAGTCAACAGTTTTAACAACAATAACTTTTCTATTCATATATATATATGTGTGTATATATATATATTCTTTTTAAAAATGATGCTTTAAATACAGTTCCATTGATTAATGGAGTCTGTATTTAGCCATCTTCAAAGCCTGCATTCTATCCTGCCATGTATTAGCTTAAAGGAACTGCATATCACACTGGCATGAACTCAAGGTTCAAAGCCAAGTTTAACACTAGGCAGTTATCTCCCTGTGCATGGATTTCTTTGACCATAAAACAAAAGTATCCATAGCACATAAATAACTTGATATGTGCAATATACTTAAAACATAACCTAAGTTAATTTGAAAACTAAAAGTCTATAGGATCAAGATCGTATTTTACAGTGAGACCTGTTAAGTGTCTCTCTTCTCTCAGTCAGTAGCACATCCTGCACAATGTGCTGTATTCCAGCCACTGGTGCCTAGCTCACATTCTTAGATAAAGAGAGAAGATGGGCATCAGAGCCTTTATACAAGCAGCTTCACATAGCTGCCTGAAACCTGAGGAAATTAGCCTCATAGATAAGAAAATGTTAGCCCAAGATAATACATCAGCTTTGAAGGTATAGCAGAATTGTATTCCTGCAATACCATATCCATACAGATATGGGGCCAGAATAGAGAAGTTACAATGTTCGCATACTGTGGTGCCTACCATTTCTCACTCTGCTGCATGGCAGGAAACATTCTGTGCATGATTAACGAGCTCATTCTCTCCATAATGACCAGGCTCAGAATAATTCTATTTGTCAATTCTTTTAAATCTATGGCTTTGAAATATGACTAAGAAAATTTCAGTTTCCTCATCCCCTCCTGGGTATGGAATAAGGTTTGATTTCCATCTTCTGGATAAAAACATAAGACGCTGATTTATTTAAATCTAAATATTCAAGAAATGCTCACATAAAAGCAAAGGTTTGGGATTTTTTCTCCTATATTCTGAAACATACAAGTAGCATTCTTCAGTTTTAATTGTCATTAACAGAATTAATAAAGTAATATATTTAAAGCACTCAGCAAGTGCCTAGTCTGGAAAAGACCAAGATACCGGGGCATGCACTGAAGACTAATTAGCATCCTTCAGACACTCTTTAAATATCTAGGTAGCATTTATTTAGAAGAGATATTAAATGCTACATATAGAGAGATCCCCTGCAATCCACATAATCCTCCTACAGTCATTTCCACAAACTTATTTTAGAGGTAGGTTTATGAATATAATAATAACATTTGTGACTTAATAATTATTTGTTGAGGGAGAAGTCAAAATGTCTAGCCCATTACAGAATGTATGTTCAAAACCCTGTCCACTGCCTTCTAGAAGTTAATACCATCTTCAATCAGTTGAGAGAATCAAAACTGACCCTAGAGGTTGCCAAAAGGAGTCAAATCCCCTAAAACTAGAGTTATATGTGGTTCTGAGCCACCTTACACATGCTAGGATCCAAACCTGGTCCTCTGCAAGACCAGTAAATGTTCTTAAGCACAGAGCCGTCACTCCAGCCTTTCAGTATCATTTTGATATAAACATTCTGGTTGAAACCCGGATGTTTCTTGGAAAATATGGTGGCAAAGATTTATTTTTACCTATGTATATTTCCTTTATTCTCTGGGTAGTCACAAATACAGGGTGCATATTCGTTCAAACTATATTCCAGTAATTATTTCACACATACACCATTCCACCTTAATAAAATGTTCCTAAGAAAGTTGGATTAGAATACAAAACGAGTACATTTTTGTCTCCAAAGGAGCTTTGCAGTATCCTTTCCTATGTAGCTTGTTGGTTCAGAAAACTCAAAGCATAAATGTCTTCTCTATAAATAACAGCAAGTACGTGCCATATGGCTTAACAGTTGTGGTAGGGTTGCATATCACATCATTAGCCCTTGTGTTAAGCACACTGATTAACAAGGGGGTGATACTGCCTACACTTTGGAATTTTAGCTGCAAGTGTCAGCAATGCAGCCACAAGTTGTAGCAACACCAGAAATCCAACAAGCCAAAAATTGCTCCCCAAAATAGTTTAATGCCTGCCCATGCAAAAATCTATCAACAGTATTGTTCCCAGCTTCCACTAAAAGTCCTAAAGAAAGTACTGTGAACATTGTCATCTAGTCAAATGTTCATTTCCCTCAGTGGGGATGAGCCATCTCAGAAGTGAGGTAACAGATGTGCTGATTCCTCTCTGGAATGACATTAATTTTCTTTTGTTATATTCAGCTAGCATCTTAAATGAAATCACCTTTGCTGAGGAAAAAGAAATAAACCCAAGAGATGAAGGTCCAGTCATATAAAAATAGACAGCTGGCACAGTGGGAAGAAAAGATCTGTTTTAACAACAGCCAGCCTTCACAGGGATAGCATTGAGAGTGGGGTGTGTTCCTGAAGGTGTTTGTTCATTAGTGATCATCCCCTCATCCCAGGGGATATAATAAAGCTTGCAGCATAGCACACACACACACACACACACACACACACACACACACACACACACACCTATTTCACAGGTAAGAAAACAAGGCCTGTATAATTTGAGGGACTTGGGCAGAACTGGAGTCTAAATGAGGAAGTGTGTGCCAAAGTTCCTGTATTAACTACAGCAGGACACTGCATAATGGGAACCTTAATTATGTCAGGAAATCATTCACGTAGAAATTCTACGTACATATACAATGTGGAAAAGTACTATGACACAGCAAAATTAATGGGAAGAATTTATATACGACTCTTCATGATACCTAGCTTTTCTGAACAACAAAATAAAAAATGCTGCAAGGAATATTTAGTGTATCGTCTACTTCAAAGAGAACAAAAATTATGCATGTCTTAATACATGTAAATGCATTCTTAGTAACATGTGGTCAGGGAAAATGCTGTTATGAGATTTTATAAAAATTTTATCCTATAAAAATATATGTATCTAGATGCCTGTGCTCACAAGCACATGTCTATATGGACAGAAATACACACATACATTTCTTATCATTTTAAAATATTAGGTTAGAAAGATATGAAGAGAAGTGTTAAGAGCTATCTTGCCATAGCACCTTCATGTGTTTCAAATGTTCTGCATAGAATAGATGCTATTCTCTCATTAAAACCATCAACAAGAATGTTGATATTAAATATATACTAGTGCAGGTAGCATAATGATTCCTAATCTGTAAAATCTTTTATTCTGAAATCAGTATCAGGGTGGTACTGAGCCCACAGATACCCCATTTTACCATGACCAGTGGGAAGAAGCCTCACCCTCATTAATATGCTGCTTACATTCTCAAACTTCTCAATGTGTTACCAGAAATCATACAGTCTCACCAGGAGACAAATCACTTAACTGAACTGGCAAAGTACTGACTTGGTCTGCCCTGGGATTGTACAAGGTTCAAATTTGCCTGGCGCTTGAAAGAACTTTCGTCCACAGGATCGTTATTGGAAAGCAGCTTATTCTCCATGCTCTTACACAGAAGTAGGTCTGAAATCCCAACACAAGCCTGTAGTCCCTTCTCTCTGGCTTAAAATAACTGCACTGGATGAAAACCATGGTATGCATTTCTGGAATCCTGTCTCTCCCTTACTACAATCAATTTCATTTTCCTCCAGTACCCCCAAGAGCTCTGTGCCGTCCCCCTTCTGTTGCTTTTCATGGCCTGCTTTCCTGCCAAACCAGCTCTCCACCTGCTTCATGGGCTTCTGCAGTCTGGCTCTAGCCTGCCTCTCCACTCTCATCTGCTACACCCACATAAGGGCCCTATGTGGATTTCTTACAACTCCCTAGTTTCCCTCTGTCCTATCCCAACTGCCTTGCTCAGTTTCTTGGAGTCTCTTCAATATAAAATGTCTTTCTTCCTTCAAGTGTCAACCCATTAAAATCCTACCACATCTTCCAAGCCTACTTCCTTTTACTGCCTCCTCAATGGTGCTTTTTATGCCCCCAAGGAGCTATTTCTTTCTACTCTTTTGAACCACCAGCGTGTGTCCTGGTTCTTTGCTGAAAACACTGATTTCTCTACTTTGTGTGGTGGAGAGTAAGCAGACATCAGGACAGCCATCTTTTCTCCACCTGTTGTATCTTGAGTCTTTGTTGAACTGAACTTGACAGAAAGTAGACAGAACAAACTGGCATTTGTACAAGTCAATATAGCAAGTACTTCTAGACACAGTGTCTCATCTAGTCCTCACAATGCTCTATGACAGATGCATTGTCATCCCCATCTAGTAGAGAAAGACACCAAGGTCAACTTGCTGGGGTTGGCAACATACTTGCCAATGATATCTCTCTCGCATAGATCTACTGACATTTTTCTCCAAGCTATCTACTTGTTTATGCTCTCAGGCTGTCCAACCACCTCAATTAACCTGTTTCTCAGAGACGGTGGCCTTGGCTGGCTCACACAACAGCTTCCTTCACTAATGAGTCCCCAGAAGGAAGGCTACAGAATACTCTTTCTACTTGCTTCAGCCAAGCTAGTACAGGAGCTATGTGTCCCAAAAGCCCATCCCTATTAGCATGGCTGTGAAGTTTACCTGGTCTGGCCTGTCACGTTAAGTCACACTGCCTCCTCTCTTACTTTCAAGTTCCTTCACAGAGACCCAAATGGAGCTTGTCTGAGACTGAGTGCTGTAAGAAGGGGTGGTTAAGAGCTCTGAGAAAGCAGGTCTGCCCTGAGATGTTATCCTGTGGCTCCAATATACCCCTGTCATTCTTCTTATCTAGAAATTTCCAGAATTGCAATTGCCTTTTGGGATAAGGACTTATGTCAGTCAGTCATCTAACAATTATTTATCCACATCAGTTGTAGTCTGAACTAATCTTGGCTCTGGAGATTGAGTAGTATCTCCCCAGAAAGTGCTTTCTTATACATGACCAAGTTAGTATAGTAGTAGAACTTTCAGAATACTGTAATGGAATATTAGGCTGGGTACCTTGTAAACAAACAGAAATCTGTTTCCTCACAGTTCTTCTAGTCTAAGTGCTAGCTGACTCAGCATCTGGCTATGCACATAGCATGAATTCTGATGCCCTGTGGGTACCAAACTCTACAGATGCCCAAGTCCCTTAATATATAATGATGTTGTATTTACATAGAGCCTACACACATCCTCCTCTTATATTTTAAATTGTCTCTAGGATGCTTACCCTCCCTTAATAGAGTAGAATTCTGTATGATTATTAAACTGTTGTTTAAGGGGATACAGTCTGTATGTGTTAAGTTCTGACACAGTCTTTTTCTAACACTTCCTGTCCATGGTTGGCTGAATGCAATGATACAGAATAGATGGACACAGATAACAGACTGTGTGTGTGTGAGTGAGTGTGTGAGTGTGTGTGTGTGTGTGTGTGTGTGTGTGTGTGTACTCATGCTCACAGGTGCAAGTGCATACTCAAGCACAAAGAAGATTCCAAATGTTTTGCAATCACAATGAAAGATGCTAAAAGGAAAAGCTCTTAAAGCTGAAAACTCCTGTCAGGGGAAGAGATGCATACTCAAGAATGTCTATCAGCTGTTTTTGTACCTTAAATTCCCTGAAAAGGGAAATCTTAGGGGAAAAGACCACTTTCATTCACATCTCCAGGTCTGGTTGCTAACTCTTGAGGGAAAAGAGAGCTGCTAACAGAAGTGTGGTTGATACACAGCTCACCTGTATGCTAGTGGGCTGATGCTATTCCACCGGCTATTTCAAAAGGCTGCTGGACAACCCTTTGATACCAGAACCCAGCTATTCTCAGTCTGAGATAAATGTACAATCACACCATTGGGACAAGTCTATAACAGGTCCATAACTCACACAGGACTCAGGAAGTTTCTTGCTAGAATCCGAGGTCTGAGGAGGCAATGGGAACTGTTTATCAGCAAGACAAGAACTTGCCTAAGGCCTCCGTGGATCCTACCACTGAGAATGCTGTCCCTTGGAATTGCCATCCCCAGATGAGATTAGTCAGTGCCAAGGAATGTCAATTCACTTGCAGATGATCTGGATTCATAGCTATGTTCTTTACCTAGCGTAAATGTTGCCTAATGTGAATCTGTGATTAGAAATCCTAGCCTGTTCAGCCACAGTCCTGGCCAATCTGGTTGGGTTTTCTTAAGTAAGTAATAATAAAACAAGAATATATATACATACATATATATATATATGTATGTATATATATTCTCATCTAACATCCTCCTCCAGAATAGACCTATTGTTGTCATTCATTTGTATTTTTATTCCTCCATTTGACCATTACATAATATTAGGGCAATGGAAGCTCTTTTTGAATCGACACGCTCCTATAATAATTTATTCCTGAAAATAATTAAAGCTGTGAATAATTACAGGCTCAAGCCTATAATCCCAGCACTCAGAAGTCCGAGGAAGATGATCACTACAATGTTTAAGGCCAGCCTGGGCTACACAGTGAGTTTGCCTCAAGCCCAGGCTACACGGCAATACTGTGTCTCAAAAACATGGTAGTAATAATAATTAACAACAATATACTACAGCCTGTTTTAAACAGTAGTCAGTAATTCTTCCAAATATTCATTTAAAATGCATTAAAAAAAAAACACCTGTGTAAAGGATCCATAAATAATACTAAGAAACCAGGGACTTAGGGACTTCGCAGCTGTCTCACGTTATAATAAGAAAGTAACAAAATACCAAACAATTTATCTCAACTCTGATTAATTAACCACAGTTTACTGAGTACAAGTCCCTAGGTACACGAAGGAAAAGAAAACAGGCAATTAGGATTTTCTCAATCAAAAGAGAAAAAAAATCCTTTGCACACATGTGTCAATTTGGTTTGTCATGTACCTCAATCCTTAGTGACTAGATGGTGCTCAAGTAGCTCAAAAAGTTACAAAATCAGAAACTTGTGACTTGCTTTATTGTAAATTTAAAAATCAGAAAGGGAATTATTCTTGGGGCTGGAAAGAAGGCTCGGTGGTTAAGAGCACAAATGGCTCTTACAGCGGACCCAGGTTTGGTTCTCAGCACCAACTTCAGGCAATTTAACAGCTGCCTCTAGCTCCAGTTCCAGGTAATCTAATGCTGGCAGCTCAGATCTCCGAAACCAAGCTTCACTGCACATGGCCTGCCTGCTCTGAGCCGGCGCTCCAGGAAATGGGGGATTCAGCACAGAAGAGAAGGGCAGAACTGAGCTGAAGAATTGAGAAACCAGACTGATTTATCCTTTCACAACTCTGGGGTCTTGACCTTACTGTGGAGGTGAGGGACTGAATAAAGGACAGACACATAGAAAAGCTTGGATTGTGTGGACTGCTCTGTGATGGAGAAACTGCCGCACCATGGAAGATCAGCATGTTTATTAATAGTTGAACAGAGAGGCTGGGTCATTACACACAGATAAACAAGGAAACACAGTTATTACATACATGGAGGCAAGTCTGACTAACGTTAATAGCAGCAGTCTCTGTCAAGGGACAGAATTCAAGGCTCTAAGTATCTGGGGAGAAAGGTAGAGTGGGTGTTTTCTGCACACACTATCAGTATTTGCACTTGCACCCAGAGAGGAGTCTTTGCCGTTCCCATGTGTCTGAGGCATTAGGTCCTGGAGAAGGCCCTGCCCATGTCAACATTTACTCCGGACTTCTTTTCCCCACACCAGGCTGCTTGTCCTCTAGGACCATGTGGACTTGTATTGATAATGGATGTGAGGCAGAGAACTAAGAAGTCCCCAAGGCCACCAATCCCAATGACACATCCTAGTATTGTCTATGATTGGGACTGGGACCCTGTACAAGAATTTCCACTGCCATTGCCTGCCCATGTACCATAGATGAGCGCACAAGGCCGGGATGGGCACTGCAGTTTCCACAGGACTACAGTGACCACGTGCTGTACCTGACCCACACGAAACTGTCAGGACAGAGGCAAGTAAAACAAACAAATGAGGTGCCATCGTTCATGCCACTGATTTTTTTTTTTTTCATGAAGTGTGGACCTATATCACTGTTTGATCAGAGCAGGTACTTCAGGTCTTCTTAACTCCAATATGGCTGCAGTTGCAGAGATCTTTGCCTAAAGTCACTAGTTACAATCAAAGATTCAACAGAATGAATACAGTACTGTACATAGCTGGAGTCTAAGCCAACATTACATACTGACACCCCATGACAGAACTTTAGAAGAAATTCAATTTACTACGAAGGCAATTCCATGCATTGGTTGAGATAACCAGCCCACCAAATGAGTAAATCTTGGAGTAATCCCAGCACTCAGGAGGCAGAACCAGGTGGATCTCTGTGAGTTTGAGGTCAGCCTCGTCTACAAAGCGAGTTCCAGGAAAGGTGCAAAGCTACACAGAGAAACCCTGTCTCAAAAAAAAAAATAGAAAGAAAAAGAAAGAAAGAAAAAGAAAAACGAGGACTACTACCAACCTCCAATATAACACAAAAACTCTAGTAGCCAATCTTAAAGAAATCACTGTGAATGAAAGGCCTGATAACTTTTATTTTAAGGATTATTACAAATAATCTCAAGAAAGTTTAAAAGAACACATAATTAGGAAAAAATAAGGAAACAATACAGAGTGTGAGAGAGAAATACAGCAAGGGAAGATCCTGAAAAGAACAAAAAGAATCTTGCAAATAAAGAGCTCAATAAGTCAAACACAAAATGCATCTTAAAGCCTCAACAATAGACTACCTCAAGGAGAAGAACTTTAAGACAACTATATAAAAACATCCCTATCAGACAAAAATAAAAAAGAGAAATAATGGGATACCATTAATTAAACAAATATTAGCATTTTGGTAGTGCCTGAAGGAGAAAAAAAATAAGGAAAGCTTATTTAATAGAATAACAGGAGGAAGGTTCTCTAATTTTAAGAAAGAAATCACCATCCATTCATAGAAGGCTCATAGGAACCAAATAAATCATCAGAAAAAGATCGTTGCCCCAACATACTGCAATCAAATTCTCAAAAACTCGAGACAAAGGAATAATTCAGCAACAACAAGTAGCCAGCACCAAGCCACACCCTAGGGAACCCCCATGAGGCTAACAGCAGATTTCTCTGCAGAAACATTACAATCTTAGATAGAATGCAACATCACATCCCAAATTCTGAAAGAAAATAAACTAAGAATACTATATCCAACAGTTATCCTTCAAAAATGAAGGAGGATAAGACTTCATGATGAAAACTGAGTGAATTTAAAAGCTATCAAATTAACCCTTACAAAGATGCCAAGAGAGGGGTAAAGTGCTGGCTGCAGGCAAAAGGACCTGAGTTCTGATCCCCATCACCCATGTGAAAAATAACAATTAATGAAGGATGAGGAAGAAAACTGGGTGTGGCAGCACTTACCTTTACAGAATTGCCTTCACAAGAAACATACTTGGGAGGTCAAAACAGGTAAATGCCTTGGACTTGCTGGCCAGCCAGTCTAGCCAATCAGTGAGTTCCTGGTTCAGTGAGAGACTGTGTCTCAAAAAACTGAAGTGGAATGCAACTGAGGAAGACACCTGTCATTGACCCCTAGCCAAGACACACAAACAAACACACATACAATATATATAGATACATGTGTGACCCCAAATAATTTTTAAAAGACACTAAGGTAATCTGAAAACCAGATGTAAACTGAGGATAAATACAATTCAGGGAACACAAAAATTATAAGACCCATTTAAAAAAATGCACAAATAAAAATAATCAAACTTTATTAAAAATAATTCCAAATTATGAAAGCGAACAAGAAAATAGAAAAATTATATGATATAGAAAACAAACAAAAGGAACCTAATAAAGCAGCAGGTTTGTATCCTTATATATCTACAGTAATCTCAAACGTAAACAGAATGAATTTCCCATATAAAAACTACAACCCAGGCCTGGGAGTGCAAATCTGGCAGAATCACAGTTTAGTATGCACTAGGCCCTAGGTTCAGTTCCTTCCATAAAGGTACAGACCAGCATAATAGATTAGAAACAATACCTAATTATACGTTGTATACAAGAAACTAACTTCACCAGTAAAAACACATATGCTAAAAAGGAATAGATGGAAACAATATTCCACACAAGTCAGACATTGTGTTTCATGCCTATGTTTCCTGCACTCCAAAATCCTGCAGGAAAACAGCAAGTATGAAGACAAGTGAGTTTTAGGTCAGTCTGGATTATGTATCAAGACTTGGTCTCAGTCAGGCATGGTGGCATATATACAATTTTATCTTCTATGTATGCATTTAATATGCATGCATATTTCTGAGTTTGAGGCTAGCCTGGTCTAAACAGTGAGTTCCAGGTCAGCAAAGGTTACACAGAGAAAACCTATCTCAAAAACAAATAAACAAGCAAACAAAAACCTCATCCTCAAACACACATAACCTCTTTTTCTCTGCCTCTCTCTTTCATACTCTGTCCCCTACCACCTCCACATAAACAGAAACCACAAGCAAACATGGGTAACGCAGATCATGAGAGACCAGCTCCCATGATCAGCTCAGGGTTAACAAAAGGAATGCCTCAGAGTAGTGAGGAATAGGAAACTTCTTTATCTAAGGATAATTAGGAATAAGTTTCAGTCTATGTATGACTGGTGAAATAAGGAAATACACATGCTTTCCGATGTTAACTTTCTCCTTTACTTCATCTTAAAATGGTCTCTGACCCTTTCTGTCTCCACACAGCTACATATCTCCACACTGCTGCATACAGTTACATATCTTTACATACATATGTTTTTCACATGGCTACACATATTTCTTTTACATACACTTTTCTTCTGCATCTCTTTTCTATATAGCTTCATCTTCCTTACCTCCACACAGTTACAAATCTCCACACAAACACAGCTAAACACCTCATTTACATAGCTCTCTCGCCATGCAGCACTTTCCACAATTCCTAGGCATAGCCACTCTATGTAGCAGTAGCTCTTACACACAGCTTGCTCTCTCTCACATCCTCTCTCTCTCTCTCTCTCTCTCTCTCTCTCTCTCTCTCTCTCTCTCTCTCTCTCTCTCTCTCTCTCTCACACACACACACACACACACACACACACACACACACACACACACTTCTTCTAGATTATTCACTTACTCTTAACTCACCCAAGCTTTTAGCCACTCACTCCCTCATACTTCTCTCATGCTTATTCTTCTTTATCTCTCACCAAACACACACACACACACACACACACACACACACACACACACACACACACACACACTATAGCAGCTCTCATATAGCTCTACACAGCTGTCTCTCTCCACACCACCACTGCTGCTCACAGCCAAACTCTGGACAATTATAAGCTACATTTTTTTAGGGTCCTACCCATTCTCAAAATACAAGATAAGTCACGTAGTTTCTCTTAGGCTAGTAATGTCACATTCACCCATGCACATAGCTCTAATTTGTTGAGGGGTCCCAGACATTAAACAATTGACTGAACCTTGAGAGGTCAGGGTACATGCAGAAAGAGAACTACTGCAAGGAGTCAATCTCAGTGTAAACAGCCTGGTCTTGATTTAGCAATAAACAACACCTGGGAATTATTCTTTGTGTATATTCTGTAGGAGCAGCTTAGTCTGTCTTGGACTAGTACTAAGGTCTTTGCAAAATGTGTAAAAGGCTGTCTTTGAGACTAGAATATGTTACTTTCCTGTGTCAGTAAAGAAGAAAATTCTGGCATTATTTCTATACATCAAAATTATACAGCTTAAACAGAAATCCACAGCTAAATGTCTGCCCAGAGATGTAAAACACACTACCAACGGGCTATGGAAAGAACCCCACAGCTGTTCTTATTAGGGAGGCATAACAGTGGCATCCAAGAGAGTTACAGACAAAAACAACCAGTTTCCATAGCCAGTGACCCAAAGCTTTGCCAGGTGGGGCTCCCCATCAGGGAGTTATAGGTCTGGTGGGTCGACTTGTCAAACACTAGTTGTCACCTGCTGTATACTCTCACAGCCCTTGGCACATGGGTACGTACTCTTACAAAGAGAAATAAAAAAAAACTGTAAGAACATACAGTAAATATCATTGAATAATGATCATAGGATCAATTGCATAAAAAACAGTAATTTTTCATGTGTATATATACCTATTAACAAAGCATTCAACTATATAACACAAACATGAGGTCTAAAGACAGATATAGATTACAACAGGATGGCAGAGAAAAACTAGCTCCCCACTTGTCTCAATGGACAGATCACAGTGACAAAAATTCCAATAAACAAATATCAACATTAAACTACGCTCGAATCACTTTCATTTATAGATTGTTTATATAACATCTTACTGAATCACTGCACCACCCTGTTTTGTTTTGTTTTTTCTGTTTTCTCATGAAATGTTCCCTAGAATAAATCACATATTAGGGCTTAAAACAAGTTTTAACTAATTTAAAAATATTACTGACCATAGTGAAATAAAACTAAAAATTAACAACAAAAATACTCAGATGTTCAAAATTCTATGGATAGCTACCCAGATGCTATGAACTAATAATGATTCACTTAATAAATCAAAATTTTATAAAAATAGAAGCATAACATACAAAAACTCTAGGGGATACAGAAAAAAATATTAAAATTGATGTTAATAAATGCCTCCAGAAAAAATAAAATTATTTAAATTAAACAACCTATTGATGCATCTCAAGGATCTAAACAGGAAAGAACAAAGCAAACTCAAAATTAACAAAAAGAAATAATAAAGATCCCAGCAGACTTTCCCCCCTCCGCCCATCAATGCCAGGTGGGAGAGCTGGTCCTGAGGTCATAAAAGCAGGAGCTAGCCCTGCCCCTCATCTGCTGCAGCACTCGGGAGAGTGGCCCCTATGTCACACCTGGGCCACACAGTAGCTGGCCCTGAAGATGTAGGTGTAGGAGATCAGACCCTGAGGACATGCAGTCAGGAGAACCAGCCCATCCCCTTGCTCATCACTGTAAAGGGTGAGCTCGCCAAGGCAATGCAAGAGAGCTCCCCCTGATGGTGAGGACAAAGGAGAGCTGGCAGGCTGGTCAATCCTGCAGCTACCCAGACCCAGAACCAGGGCCTACCCCAATATCTACCCCATCTGTGATCTGCTGGAGCACATGAAGGGACCAGTCCTACAGACCTAAAGCTGCAGGATCTCCACAACACAGGGCAACAGCAGGATAACCAGGAGGAGTCCCAGTGAGGGCCCAGCATCAATAGTGTAGCAGCAACCAGAGGCCTCGAACCAGACCAATGAATTTGTAACGAACACTGGCAAAGTAAAGGTATATGGACAAAAGGGTTTATTGTGTGACTCACGGTGTCACACTACAGCTTCCATGATGAGATTTTTCTTACCCCTTTTTTTTCCTTTCTTTTTTTCTCTTAAAGTTTATTTGAGGGGGAGTACAGAGGGTGAATATGCAGGAATGGGAAATGAATGGGATCTAGATTCATGATTTGAAAGACATAAAGAATAAATAAAAAGAAAGCATAGCCAGAATAAATGAAAAAAATAAAATTTTGTATCTAATAGGGGTTAATATTTAGAATATATAAAGAACTCTAAAGTTGCAACAAAAAAATAACACAATTGAAAAATAAGCAAAAAGGCCACCAAGATGACTTAGCAGGTAAAAGTGCTTACACTCAAGCCTGATGACCTGATTTCAATTTCTAAAATCTATGTGGTGGAAGGAAAGAACCAACTCCTCCCACAAGTTCTCCTCTGACCTCCACATGTCAACTGTGGCACATGTGTATATGTAAGAACACATACAATTAATTTATTTATTTAAATGGGCAATAGAATTAACATTCATTTCCCATGGAGAACATACAAGTGGCCAGGAGGTGAGTAAACAAAGTGATCCATTTCATTAATCACAGGGAAATGAAAATAAAAACATACCAAAATGGAGTTTCATTTACTAACAATCGAGATTATGGAGAGCAAAATAATAACTGGTGATCATCAAGATGGGAACAGAAGGTAGAAATGGGTCCTATAAGTTCTTGGCAGGAATGCAGCTAGAGTTTTCCTGCCTGGCCCACAGTCAGGACAAATCTTTGTCACACTCCAGTCCCACAGCCGCTCAGACCCAACCAAGTAAACACAGAGACCTATATTGCTCACAAATTGTATGGCCGTGGCAGGCTTCTTGCTAACTGTTCTTATATCTTAAATTAGCCCATTTCTATAAATCTATACCTTGCCATGTGGCTCATGGCTTACCGGCATCTTCACATGTGGTTTGTCATGGTGGCAGCTGGCAGTGTCTCCTTCTGCCTTCCTGTTCTTTCTTTTTTTCCTCTCTGTTAGTCCCACCTATACTTCCTGCCAAGCCACTGGCCAATCAGTGTCTTATTTATTGACTAATCAGAGCAACACATTTGCCATACAGAACATCCCACAGCACAGGAATGTAAATCAGTATAGCAAGTATGGAACTGTGTGAATGGTCCTCAAAAATGACTGTGTCATCTACCAATTACATCACAGGGTATACACACTTAAAGGAAATGAAATCAATATGTCTCGAAATCATTCATGCCTCCATGTTTATTGTGTCACTATCACAATTCCCAAGATACACAATAAACCTCAAGGTCCAAAAACAGATGAACAGATATTAAAACAACGTGATATACACACACAGTGGAACACTGCCTATCCACAAAGAATGAGTCTGTGGTGGCTTGGATGAAAGGAGGACCTTTGAGTTAACAGGAGTGAGGGAGGCACAGAAGGTGCCACAGAATCCTCCCACATGTGTTTCATAGAAGATGAGAGTCTAAAGAGCAGAAAGGTGGTTACCAGAGACTGGGGAGCGCAGCAGGTTGGGAAAGACAGTAAAAGCTTCATTGAGGGGTGTTAAATTACATTTCCAGTAAGAAACTCTAGTTTGGTATTGCACAGTATAATATCTACTGAAAATAGTTATCGCTATATATATAATAAAAACTAGAAGAAAGGATATTGAATATCTTCATTATGAGGAAAAATTATTAAAGATATGTGTGATATGATTTAATAATTATACAACATATATCAATATGAAAATTTCAGCATGGTGTGCCACTGGTATATACTATTTCATCTATTATGTTTGCGTTACAATTAAACAAAACCAAGGGAGGCTCACGCTGGCTGGTGAGGCTCAGCTGTTACTGTTTTAAATGTGATTAACTTAGTGTGGTCCTATGTTCTGTAACTCCCCAACAAACCCTACCTATTTGCCCCCAACTTTCTTAGACACACAAATAAATTTCTAGTATTTCACTATCCCAGAAAGAATTTGGGATATTATAGCCCTGTCTTAAAAATTAATAAAGCAAGATTTGTTCCTGGCAGACAACTAAACCATGTTTCCAATCTTTTTAAAATTCTAAGGTCAGGTGGCTCAAACTTATAATTCCAGCACTCAGGAAGCTGAGGCAGAATGATTGGCATGAATTTGAGGCCAGTCATGTCCACATAGAAATGTTTGAGGCCAGCATTGTCTACATAAGATACAGAGAGAGAGCCTCTAAATAAATGAGTGAGTAATTAAGTAAGTAAGTAAGTTATTTAGTTAGTTAGTTAGTTAGTTAGTAAATAAATAAATAAATAACCTAGGAAAGTAAAAGATGGAAAGAATGCATAGCTGAAAAGAAGCAATAAGAAGTCAAGGATGGGTCTTAAAATATTGGCAGAGATAATACAGTCATTTTTCTCTCTGTCTACTCTGACTATCTCCTCTGTAGCCTGAAGCTCTCAGCTCATTGCCTTTGGCTCCATCTTACATGATATTGTGTTACATGATGTTGTGTTCTATGCCACTGACTAACCCTCAGGACCTTGAGCTTAAAAGGATACTCAGTGATGGTCAGCAAACTTTAATCCAAAAATATTGAGTGTAGGTCTGAACTTCCTTATAATGTGACTTTCAATGAACATAAGCTCTTGGTGGCAAAATAAACACTGATTTATGAGGGAACAAATATTCCACATGTATCTAAAGTATATTTAGCAGTAGTCAGACAACATTTCGGAAGGAAGAACAGAGCAAAAACACTGGTTAAGAGGGAAAAAGGACTCCATGCTAAGGGATTTGCTTGAAGAAACATGTAATCTTAGGATAGTTTCATAAAATGGATACCATGAGTATAATAAAACCAGGATGGTGAAAAGTGACGGGAGTCAACGCCTTTCCAAAGGAAGCTCAGTCAGACTGAAATACGAGGAATGAGAAATCATCCATTCAAATATCTGGTAGATAAACGTATGCAAGGACCTCCGGGTAAGAATCAGCTTAGAATTTCTGAAGCCAGAAAGAATGCCATTGTGACTGCAGTTCATTTGCAAGAGGCAGTAAAGGGGATGAGGTCAGAGAAATACAAAAAACAGGTGAAGATCCTTTAGGACCAGCAGGGCACAGGGAGGAGCTGAGATTCTGGTCAAAATGAAAAAGCCAATTGGAAGATATTTAGCAAGGTAGGAGTCAGTTGCATAGTTAAATTCACTTAGACAAGAGCCCTCTGGCTGCTGCAAGGAGAGCAGACTGCTGGAACAAGAATAGCAACTGGGAAGTTTGATTTGGAAACTACCTCAAGTGTGCAATGATGCTGACAAGAGTCAAAGTAGCAGCAAAGGATTTGGGGAGTAGTACACCAGATTCCAGATACATGGGGTGATAGGAAAGGCAAAACAAGCTAGGAGAGGAATGGATTCCACTAGCATTATCTGTCACCCTATGAGAAATCATGTAGCTGTTGACAGAGTGGTGATCCTGTCAGTAAGGACACAGTCCCTGGAGCTGATGTTGCAACCTTGTGTGACAGTCTTTGTTTCCTCGGGTAACTTTCTATATAACTTTAAAATAAAACTCTGCCCTTCTCAGAAACTGACACAAGTAACTGCTAGTACTCTTTAATAGTTCAGTATACCATCTGATTTAATCAACTGCTTTGTTGTTTCTTCTTTTATACTGTGAAGCTACAATTATCAATAACATTGATAATAGCCCTATCGACTGGGCATCTGTGCTACTATAGGTATTCTGCTAAGGAGTTCTATGCAATGCCTCAATGATTGGTATTCTCATACCAGTACTATGATGAAAGTGGGATTATATCCCTCTAACAGAAAAGACAAATGAGGCAGAGAAGTGCTCAGATACGGTCTGTATGCTATGAATGTGTTGCTCTGATTGGTTGATAAATAAAATGCTAGTTGGCCAGTAGCCAGGCAGGAAGTATAGGCAGGGTAAATAGAGATGAGAATTCTGGGAACAGGAAGGATGAGTCAGGAGACGCTGCCAGCCACTGCCACCATGAGAAGTAAGATGTAAAGTACCAGTAAGCCACAAGCCACGTGGCAATTTATAGATTAATAGAAATGGGTTAATTTAAGATATAAGAACTAGATAACAAGAAGCCTGCCAAGACCATACAGTTTATAAGTAATATTAGTCTCTGTGTGTTTACTTGGGTCTGAGTGGCTGCTGGCCCTGGAGGGACTGGAGAAATTTCCAGCTACAGAGAGGTGAAATAAGTTGAGTCAAGGAGAGTGAAGGAAAAAACTGGGATATATACTCATGGACCCTTCCTGAGGATCTAAGTATATATGAGCTGCTTCCCAATAAAGAGTAAGTCAGACTTGGCTCAGTCTGAGAGGAAGGGACTGGACCTGCCTGGACTGAGTCTCCCAGGTTGATCGCAGTCCTCGGGGAGGACTTGTCCTGGAGGAGGTGGGAATGGGGGGTAGGCTGGGGGTAAGGGGAAGGGGTGGGAGGAGGGAGAATAGGGGAGCCCGTGGCTGATATGTAGAATTGAATGGTATTGTAAAATAATATATATATATATATATATAAAGCAAATACAAATAAAAATTCATAAATAAAACAAAAAAAAAGAGTAAGTCAGTTCCTTCTCCTGGTACCCAATAACCTCCCTTCACAGAGCAAACAACCATTCTTTAAACAACGTGCTTCTAATCCCCTCCTCTCTGTTCCTTTCCTTCTCAGGAAGTTCTTTCCTTTAACACTTCCCTTAAAATGTGGCTTCTATACATGGATATAGCCATCTACATGGGGCCCAATCATCACAAGACTTCAGAGCTCTTTTTCATCATCAATTTCCAGTAATCACCTCAATTGCACTAATCTTTGCTTGCAGTTGTGTATAAACCATTCCACTGAAAAACTGACAAATCGACTCGGAGTTTACACCAGTAAATGAGCAATAGAACTCATAATTTTTATTAAGAATTTTTTTTATTAATTTTACATACCAATCACAGATTCCCCTCTTCCCTCCTCTCACCCCTCCAGCCTTCCCTCCACAACCCAGCTCCCATTCCTGCCTACAAGAAGGTAAGGCATCCCCATGGGGAGTCAGCAGAGACTGGTACATTCAGTAGAGGCAGGTCCAAGCCCCTCCCCTGCCTCAAGGCTGTGTGATGTGTCCCACCATAGGTAGTGGCCTCTAAAATGCCAGCTCATGTGTCAGGAATGGATCATGATCTATCAAGGACTATGGGGGTCCAGCCCCTCAATAGTCCCCTCCCAGGGTCCGGGAAGAATCTACAACCAGCTGATAATTAATCTTTGATGAAAAGAAATGAATCTGTGTACACGAAACTCCTTAGTCCATATACTTTATTATTCTGTGTCAGTTACAAACTTATATTCTGCTCTCATATTTAGGACATCTTTAGCCTGATTTCTCTCTACACTTGTCTGCAATCCCCTCTAGGTTCTATCTTAATTCCTTCATCTAGTTCTGCCCCTTCTAGGTTCTCATCCATCTTGTTCCTTCCCATATCATTTCCTCTCCCATCTCCTCTCTCTTCTTTTCGTTCTACCTCATCTTGTTCTTCCCCATCTGGCTCTTCCTCCTCTTCCATCTCATTCCTCTAGTACTCTCTTGTAGCCCTTCAATCTACTTCTTCCCCATCTCAGTTTGTTCCTCTCAAGTTCTTACCCATCTAGTTCCTCCATTCTCTTTTCTCTGTCCTGTCGTGCCCTGGGAGTCCTGGTATATATACACTTACAAGTAGTATTCCCTTAGCAGTGCAAAACCAGGCTTCCAGGGTCAAATGGAGGGGTGATAAGAATCACATAGGGAGGCAATAACCATTAATTATCATTTGCAACCCCAAAGGGAAGTGACCAATGGGGAAATGAATTAACTAAAAGCTAAATTCAGGTAATATCTAAGGAGAGGGCTCTTATGTGCTCAACTATAATCTTAAATGTGATTGGTAGAAAGTGTTAAGAATCTATAAGTTGCTAGGTCAATGGGAGAAAATAAAATTGTCTTCTTTTTTCCTGTGGCTCCTATCTGTCCAAGCTATCTGCCGTTTTTCTGCAGGGTGGGGGAAAGTGTGCTCAGTCACTAGGCAACCTGTGTACAGCTAGATGCCTCTGGTGATAGTTAAAGGGAGATCTGGAACTGGAGGTAAGGTTTGGGAAAGGATGAAGTAAGGCTTAATTGGCACATCTGCCAGGCCTTCTCAAACAGGCAGCCCGGATGCTTAAGTCTGTTCTTAGAGAGTACAGAGGTATCTCTGATAAAGTACTTTCCTCCATCTGGGGATGGACCTGGCCAGATGCTGCTAATGATAATTACAGGGAGGCTTGAACTGGAGTTCTGGCTGAGCATAGCTGTCAGTGCAGAAGGTTATCTAAATATTCCTAGAAGTGGTTAGGTAAGGAGTTAGTGGTCTATAAAGTTGGTAAGGCTGTAAGAAAGGAGGGTCCGAGCTGAATTGTGTAAAGCTATTACTTAACATCCACCTGACCTAGTGGTGTCTCCTTGTGGAATTTATCTTAAATCAGGAGAGTTGCATGTGGACTGTTATTACTGCTAGTCCTTGAAAGTAGCCAAAGGAGATATCTGATTCCAGAGAAAGCCTTTCCTGAGGCTGTTCTCCAAATACCTGGAATGTGTATGTCCAGAGAGTGATCAGTCCACACTGTTAGCCTTTCTTAGGGAAAAGTCAATAGGGAAATCTATGAAGGCACACATGATTTTCATAACAGAATACAGCTGATATATAACAAGCCAAGTAACACCAAAAACTCCTTGGGATTTGGCTTCCTCTGGAGAAATTCCCTGATTCCTCCAGGTAGTGACTTTGCCATAACCAGCTGAATTCTTATGATATTCCTGCGGCCCGCAGCAATGATCCTACTGCCAGGGGCCCCTTAAGCAGATCAAGCTACACAACTGCCTCACTATGCAGAAGGCCTAGTCCAGTCCAATGCAGGTTCCACAGGTGTTGGTCTAAATTTCTAGGTTCCCACTAGTTTGGTTTGGTTGTCTCTGTAGGTTTCCCCATCATGATCTTGATGCCCCTTGCTCATAGAATCCCTCTTCTCTCTCTTTGACTGACTCCTGGAGCTCAGCCTGTTGTTTGGCTGTGAACCTGTATCTACTTCCATCAGTTAATGGAGAAAGGGTCTATGAGGACAGTTAGGGTATTCACAAATCTGATTAATGGGATAAGCAATTTCAGGTACCCTCTCTACTGTTGCTAGTAGTCTAAGCTGGGTTCATCCTTGGGGATTCGTGGGAACTTCCCTAGCACCCACTTCCTCCCTATCCTCATGATGTATCTATCACAGTATCTCTTTTATTGCTCTCCCACTCCATCCCTGTTCCAGCTCGACCATCCCATTCCCTTATATTCTCATCCCCCATCCCCTACCCTCCATTGCCCACCCCTCATCCCCAGTTTACTCATGTGGAACATATACACAATAGAGTACTACTCAGCAGTAAAAAACAATGACCTCAAGAAATTTGAAGGCAATGGATAGAGCTGGAAAATATCATCCTGAGTGAGGTAACCCAGATTCAGAAGGACAAACATGGTAAGTGGATACTAGATGTAAAGCAAAGGATAACCAGACTACAACCTACAGGTCCAGAGAAGCTAGCTAACAAGAAGGATCCAAAGAGGGATGCATAAATCACCCTGGGGAGGGGAAATAGATGAGATCTCCATAGAACTCATAATTTTATGTTCAGGTCTCAGCTATGCTATTCTTCAGCAATGTAGCTTTGAGGAAGTCACTTAACCTATCAGCATGTTCTTACTCCCTTTGTGAAGAATAGAAATATTACCTACTTGTTACTGTAGAGATTATATGAGATAGCCAAGGCATAGGACTTGGCATCACCAATACAGAGAAACAGGTGAAGAAAATGCTGTTTGCTCACACAAAAGAGTTTTATTTGGTGTTAAAGGAGATTAAAACTATGTCATTTCCAGGAAAAAGGATGGAATTAGATATATTATTATTGTTAAGCAAATTAAATGAATCTCAAAGATATAAATATCATGTACTTTCAAATGTAACTCCTATATTTTATAGAGATTCATAGATTTGTATATGTATACATGACATGACAACCCAAGAGAATTCTAAAACAATTCTAAGACTTACTGTTTCTTATTTTGATTTTTTATTTAGTGGAAAATTTCAATGTAAATGAACTCCCCGCTTTCAATCTCAATCATCTAAAGTATTCCATTGTATATATTCATTATATACAATGTATACCATAGGATACCATGATATATAAGGACATTTTCATACAAGTATATATTAATTACTGTTCTGTTGCTGTGAAAAGACACCATGACAAAGGCAATCCTAACTAAGAAATCACTCCACTGAATGCTTGCTTACAATTTTAGAGGGTTAGTTCATGATCTTTATGGCAAGAAGCAGACAGGCATGTTTTAGAGTTCTGAGGAAGAAAAAAGAAAACAATAAATGTGACTGGAAATCATTAGCCTGTATGTGATATTATTTCATAAAAAATAAAGATCCCCTTTAACATCAGTGATTGGACTGTAGATATAATTCTGAGCAGTTTTATCAAATAAGAAACACAGAGCCAAATACAGAGTTAAAAGCCCAAGAGGTCAGAGCAGCAGCCAAGAGCCAAGACCAAGACCGTCTTCTTACCCCTCGCTGTCGTCCTTCCCCTGAAAGAGACCTACTTCCTGTGTATCTGTCTTTTTATTGACTTTCTGTTCTGCCTTCTCATTGGTTGTAAACCTAACCACATGATCTCCTCGTCACTGCCTGTCTACAAAGACCTCCAGGTCTCTATGGTTGGTATTGAGATTAAAGGCATGTGTCTCCATGTTGGCTGTATCCTTGAACACACAGAGATCTGCCTGTCATGTTTTCGGGATTAAGGGCATGTGCTACCACTGCCAGACTTCTACTAAGTGGCTTGCTATTAGCTCTGACCCCCAGGCACTTTTATTTATTAACATACAAATAAAATCACATTTCAGCACAAATAAAATATCACCATATTGGACCATAAGCCTGAAGCTACCAATCATATACAGTAGTGAGTACAAGGGCAGAGGCTGTGACACTACTCCACCTTGGGTCAGTCATAGTGCCTCCCTCGGTCTCTCTGAAATGCCCTTCCTAGGTGGTCAGTGGCGGCAGTCAGAATCCCTTACTCAGTGAACAGTCTGAAAAGGATATGAAATAACATATAAGAAATGTGTATCATATTGTCTGGCATGTACCGAGTATCCAGAAGGAGGACAGAATGGTTCCTTGTATTCATCAGAATGAATTTCTTAAGTTCCAACTCTGTGTTGGACATGGTTCTTGGAGGCTAGAGATAGCATTGAATAAATGCCCCTATTATCATGCTGCTTACAATCTGGTGGAAGAAGACAGATAATAAACAAGTATGTTAGGTAGTAAAAAATGCTTTGGAGAGATATAAAGCAAGGAAAATAAGACAAAGAGTATGGGCTTGGGGCTCTTAAGGTGTACTTGGGGAAGAAATCATTGCTTACTGGGAACTGACCCCCAGGCTGAAGTGTTATACCTGTCCTGTTTCTGAAGTCAACAGTAGGGAAATGAATCACTCCACACCTTACACCTTGGTTTCATCTGACTTGTTTTCTTTTTTAACAAATAAGTTCATTTTAGTACAGCTTGCTAGCAATGAGAAGGTAATTTCCATGTGGCACCTCTCTAATGAATAAAACATTGCCAGGAAGCACAAGCAGAACTTGATGCACTAGGCATTAGATACAGAGCATCAGGAATACAAGTAGTGTCACTGCCACAGGAAGCAAAGATCACATACATCCCCAGGTGCTGAAGAAGAGAAAGATATTTCCATAATCGAATAATACACCCTTGATCTATTTGTCTGTTTGAGAAGTAACCATGCCTTTTTTTGTCAAATAACCTAAAAATACATTGAGATGAGAAAGTGAACTCCATGGGAACATCCCAAATTAGAAACCTTTTCAGATCAAGGCCTTTCTCGCTCCTGGCACTGGAAGGCTCCAAAGCAAAGCTCATTTCAATTTGTTTAACTCTGTAACTGTGGCTCTTAAGACTCTCGAGTCACCTGTGATATTGGAAGTCACGGGTATGCACTCTCCTACAACTGGCTGAGTATCCTTTATCCAAAATGGGATCATGAAAATGTTCCCAGTCTGAGAATTTGTTCTGATTTTGGAACATAATCATATACATTCTAAGATTATATTAAGGATGGAAGTTGAGTTTCAATAAGAAATTCATTCTTATTACATTCTGAGATTATATTAAGGATGGAAGCTGAGTTTCAATAAGAAATTCATTCTTATTTCATATGTATCTTGAACACAGCACCAGACAGTAATATTACATGGTATTTTTAATGCATCTGCATTTTTACCACAACCCATCACAAAAAGTCAAGTGGAGAGTGTAACTGTGGGATCACATTGCCACTCACATTTCAAGTTTTGGAGTATTTCAGTCCTTGTATTAGAGACATTCAACCTACACACACAAGGACAGAAAGTCTACAATCCACACTTGAAATAAACTCATGGGTATTTACTAGAGACGATAACTTATAAACAAATATTTGTGGGGAAATGGAATGTGTAAAATAAAGGAAGTATGGAGTGGAAGGGAAGGAAGGAGGAAGACAGGAACAGACAAATGTAACCTGGAAGTCACACTCCAACTGCACTTTGAAAAAAGACAAACGAGCAAGTGAATGAGGAGTCCATTCAAACTGCTTGCAAATATGTAGTTCAAATGCAACCTAGTATTCTAAAACAGTACTGCACATTCAAAAGGAGCTGAAAAGGGCTAAGGACTCAGTCAGGAAAAGTCTTGTCATGCTAGCATGATGACCCAAGTTCGATTCCCAGAATCCACTTAAAAGGAAGGCATGGTATCATAAGCTTGTAATCCCAATATGGGGAAGCAGAAACAGGTGGAGTTGAACTGGGCAAGCAGCCAAGCCTAACTGGTGATCCCCTGGTCCCAATAGGAGACTGAGACTCAAAAATCATTAAAAACAAATGATACTCAGTTGACCTCAAGCCTCTACATGCACAGACACATGTGTAAGTATACACTACCCCACAAATTCACATGCACACATCACACTTGTATGCACACACCAAAGTAAAGAGAGCTGGGTATATAGAATAAAAATGGACCGACATCAGGAGCAGTTTACAGAGGTCGTAGAGGTCTCAGCTCAAAGAATCAAGTTGGACTCCTTCCTTATTGTCATACATCTGAAGACAGAATTGATCAGTTGTGCATTTAAAATTAATCATGTAAATATTCCCCTATTAATTTTTGTTCCTCATCATTTAAGCATCCCTGTCCAATTTTAATAACATAATTTGTGGCCTGAGAGCTGTCCTTATTCTGTACCCTCTAGAGTCACACCTGAATATATGAATTGAATTTATGTCTGGTGAAAGGTAACAGATTAATAGCTTCATAAATTAATCTATTCATCCATATACTAAGAGTAGAAAATCTAAAAAGAGGCAGTTCAATCTAACATCTTCTATTATTATGCTTTAAAACAGAAGCCCAGGAAAATGAGATAAAAATTTATAACCCAAGACCAAAGAGCAAGTGGCATGCAATGGCTACAGTGCTTGGTTCCTGGGGCCTCTCAGAGTGATACTTTCAAGTTGAAATTTCCTTCTTTTAATAAAAATGATGTTATCCGTATATTAGATCAAATATAAATGCTTCATAGTTTAATTGATATATAAGAAAGGCATATTAAAATATGATTTATTCTAGATGCTGGACAACAAATAATAAGATGATGGTGGTGATAGTAAATAAATATAAAGTGTCAAGCAGGTTGTTAGACTGCTTCGTTTTTATTTTAGAAAGAAAAGGAGGGATGCACTTTGTAATATTTCATTGCCCATAGCTGAGATCAGGACCATCAAATACATAGTGGTATGCTGCCACCCTCCATCTACCTTGGAGAACAAACACTGAGTCTATGAGCATTCTTCCAGACCGAATCCTCAGTCATTTGCCCCACAATGCTCACTGGGAGCTGACAGCCAGAGCGCAGTATCCTAGACCAGCAGATCCCTTCTATTTTCCAAACAGTCCAGCTTCTCTCTATTTCAACCCATCTTCTGTTCTGTCAGCAGAGCTGTTTTCTTAAAACCCAAAGCTAACTATATCATAAAGCCACGTTAAAATCCTCCATTGGTTCTTCAGCACCTAGAATGATAAATATAAACTTTTCAGCCTAGCCTGCCTAACAGGTCCTTTAGATTCATTTTATCTGCTTTCCAGGCCATATTTTAAGTCCTTTTTCTGTTAGATGCCCTTGTTAGTCACTCAAACCAACCTCAGACATTCAGAGCCTTGAAATGACACATTGATTTTGCACATTCTATTTCATCATTCTCCTTTTCTATGTGATTTTTTATCCTGTGAAGTAGACGTCAAATAAATGTTTCACCCTTGTCAAGCTCTTCCTTTAAGGGACATATGGTAGTACCCATCCCCTCCTATTCAAGACACACCCTTTTTTCTACTCTCAGCACATGAAGCTCAAAAGGAGATGCACTAAAGGTCATGTGACTTGGACCTGACCGATGAGAAGGACATTGTCCAAGAGACAACACAGAGATTGGCTCAAACATGGGCAGGTAACAACTGCTAACTCAGAAAACCTTCTCTCCCCTGTGTCTTCCAACCCAATAAAAAAAGGCAAAAAAAAAAATCTGACATAAAATAGTATGGTAGTTGTGGTAGACTATTTATGCCATGATATGGTAAAGTTCTGCAGGAAAATTAAGCCTTGGCCTAGGAAGTAGTAGTCAAAATAGATACATAAAAGATACTGCTAATGGACTGTATTGAACCTCTGGATTCCTTTGTTTTTAAGTTGGCGTTAAATTTTTGTTATTGGCTAAAGGAAATTATCCAGCTGAAGCATCCTACAGGAAGAATGGATTACTATATCCCTTGTGGCTCCATAGGTCTCTGTTTAAAAACCTCTAGAGTAGCAAGTATGGTGTTAGATTTAAGTTATTTGGTTGGACAATGCAGTCATGTGAGCAGTGGCTGAATATTACTCATCTTTGGTCCTGTAGAGGTATCTGTTGAATGAGTGGAGCCAAATACTGCAATCACATCCCATATTTCTAGTACCATTAGCTTCTCAAGTTCACAACACTCAAAAGCCAGGGGGTCTCACATGCCCCCATTCCCCTCAACTGTGTCAGAATTGCCTCTAAATCTAGAAGTGGCAATAGTTCCAAACATACTTGTAAGTCTCTCAGATCATGAACTACCTGTTCCAGTGGAGTGAGGCATCATATCAGAACTTCCCTGAGGCTAATATTCTTAGAAATAGGATAATTGAATTTTTATTTTACAGATAGAAACTACTGAGAAATATAATGATTTTACATACAAATTGTGGAAAATAAAACTCAATCCAATATTTTTGGCTAATAGGGCCATAGATAAAGATAAATAAATGCCAACGTTTTCAATGTGCTATCTAAAGATGATAACAGCATAGGTAATATTGGAAATTTTCCTTTTTTACTTATTTCTCTATTTACAAATTGTACTTATAAGTATTAATTTATAATAGGATCATAAAGGTCTTTCACTTTAAAAAACATGGCTCTCTGCATCTGTATCTGTTTTTTGTGGCTTTTCTTGGACTCTTTTCCTCCTGTTTGTTCATTTTATCCTATTGCAATGTATTTGTTTTTGTTTTATCTTTTATTTATTATTATTCCTTAAATGTATGTTCATTTTCTAATGAGAGACATAAATGGGGTGCATCCAAATGGAAGGGAAGTGGGGAGTAACTTGGAGAGGTAGAGAGAGGGGAAACTGTAATCAGAATATATTGTATAAAAATCTATTTTAATAAAAGAAAATAATAAATAAATATAGGCTGGAATTATTCTTACAATGTCTCCTTGTGGTCCAATACAGAGGAAGATGAAGGAAATATGTTTTGAAATGATAGAGTCTTAACTTTGATACTTAAGCCTCCTGTACACCTGCTTCCTGAGACCCTGACATAAATGACTGCATTATTCCACAGTTTGCTTACTGACTTTGCAGATGTAACCCCTGACTTCTTCAGTAAAACATTTCCACTAGTGCCCCCAAGCAACAGTGTCACAAACCATATATTTTTCTGAGAATATTCACATTCTACAGTTTAGAAAAAATAAATGTGCATCATGATACTACCATATGGCAGTCAAATATGAATCATATTTGCAAGTAAAACTTCATGCAGTCACTCATGGCCTCTGTCTTCAAGTTTCAGCTAAAAATAAATCCAAGAAAAGTCAGTCTCTCCCTCAGCTGACACTTCACTGCAGGTACCTCCGGATTCTAAAGGTAACTAAGGAATTTAATATGAAGGAGAAAATCCTGACAAATGTGAATATTGTATACCAGGTACCACCTATTTCTCAGTTCAAGGAAACACTACAAATAGGAATGGTTGTCAAAATGGCTGACCATGACATCTCCATAGGATCAGTCTGTAGGTCCATGCAGATCCTTAGATCTGTGCAGTCTTCACCTAATTTCCATCTAATCTTCCACACCTGCCTATCTCAGAACTAATCTAGATAAAATTTTCCAAACCTCATCCTAAGATCAGCTCACATTAAGCATCACCTGTATACCCACCAGGGATCTGTTCATATAAATCCATTAGTTGAGCTGGGCGGTGGTGGCACACGCCTTTAATCCTAGCACTCAGGAGGCAGAGCCAGGCAGATCTCTGTGATTTCTAGGCCAGCATGATCTACTGCTACTGAGCAAGTTCCAGGACAGGCACCAAAAGTACACAAAGAAACCCTGTCTCGAAAAAAAACAACAAAAAGGTCCTTTAGGTAGTCTTATGATCAATTCTTCCATTAAGGTAGATTTCAAGGTTCCAGTGTGATCTCGCTGAACATAAGTTGGGAAGAACTGCTTAATGCCCATTACTATACAAACATTGAACATGTAAATAACTTCAAGAGCATGTATGATAGAAAAATAATTAGAACTTGGCAGTTCTGAGGATCATCTTTGCTTTACCATACTCTAATAGTATTATAATGTGAATCATATATTTTTATAATGTTATTTTAAAAATCTAAAATTATTAAAACAAATATTTGTATTTATAATTATATTGCTTTTAATGCCTTTCTAAAATATAACTTTTAATAATTTCTGTTTAATATCCTACTCATAAAATCTCTTCAAGTTTAACATCTGCCACTGGCAAGTTCTTAGGAGACAGCTAAGCATACCACTGGGGCCAGGCCCTGGGATATAGTCTAAGAATACATGAATACAGAGTGGTCTCTGCCCACCAAAAGGCCTCAATCCAGATGTAAAAGAGAGCGAGATGTAAAGAAATCACAACAAAGAAGAAAGTGCTAAGTGCAAGTCTCTTCAAACACAGAGAGTACAAACAGGTCTAAAAGGAGAGTCGGGGGAGAAATTCAGAAAATGTTTTGTAGAAAATGCATCATTTGATCCGAGTCTCAAAGCACACCCAGACGTGGATGGGAGCATGCACATGGCAGGGTGGAGACACTTACATCCTGGTCCCCAAAGGAAGAGCAAGGACAAGAGTTTAAACATATAAAAAGAGTCAGATATGTATCCATTCTATGGATTACAGTATATTTGTAACCTAGAAATCAAGTGAAGGAGAAATAAGAAACAAATGTTGAAGTCCTTTTTTATGTCAAAAAAAAAAATACTAGCTATATGAAAATGGGCTTCTCTTAAAAATTTGCGGTGGCTAGAGAGATGGCACAGTCTGTTCTTACGAAGGACCCAATTTTGATTCCCAGCACCCACATCGTGACTCTATTTCCAGGGGATCCAATGCCTTCTCCAATCTCCATGGACATACAGACATACATGCAGGCAAAACACTCAAACACATGAAATAATTTTGAATTTAATATTTACTTTGAACTGCACATGGTAGCAATTACTGATACATAGTAAGATCCTGTCTCAGAAAAGAGTTTACTTAGGTACAAAATACGCACAAATTTAATATGAATTATCTTGAGTTTGGGTATATGTACACATCCATGATACCCTCAGCAAAGTAAAGCACTAAGATATATATCTTTACTTTCAAAATGTTTTCATGTTGTATTATGTTTGTGTTGTTACTGTTATATGTTTGTTTCAGCAAGAACTTTGTGTGTATGTGGAGGAGTATTGTTTGTATGTGACTATTCATATAATGTGTTCATTTGTGCCTGCAAATGCACATGTGTACACAGGCATGTGGAGGAGAGAGGTTGACATTATTTGTCTTTCTTAATCACTGCCCATATTAGTTTTTGAACCTTGCTTTGCCTGGCCAGCAAGCCCCGAGTATCTGCCTGTCTCCTTATCCTGGGTTCACTACAATGTCTAACATTCCATGTGAGCATCACAGATCTAAACTCAGATCCTCACATTTGCCCAGCAAGTGCTTTATCTACTGATTAATCTATCTCCTCAGCCCCCAGGGCTTCTGGCACAGTATCCTCTCCACATGCAGTGCATAGCACTACCTTTCTACAAATATTTTTTCTTCTTCAGTAAGAGAAGCTTTAGACCCATTGAAGTTCAATGGTCTTTTTGTCTCTCTCTAGTTCCTGGCAGACATCATTCTACCCTATGTTTCTAAGTTTAATTATTTTGCCTTCTTCCTGCACATAGAAATATGTAGTATGTGTCTTATGACTTCCTTTAAATGTCTTAATGTCTTCTAAGTTTATCCATACTGTCACAAGGTGCAAGATTCCATAATTTTTAAGGCTGTGTAAAATAATATCCCACTGTATGTATAAATATTGTCCCAGTTTGCTTTCTATCGCTGTAGTAAAGACTATGAGCAAAAGCAACTTGTGTAAGAAAAAATGTATTTGTCTTACACATCCCAATCATTGTCCATCATAGCGTGAAGTCAGAGTAGGAATTCAAGCAGGGTAGGAAACTGGAGGCAGGAACTGAAGCAAAGATTATGGATGAATGCTCCTACTTAGCTTTATCTACCATGACTTGCTCTGTTTTCTTACACAACCCAGGGCTTCCAGCACAGGGTTATCAATGCCCACAGTAGAGTACACACTCTCATATTCATATCATTATCATATTGATTATGATTCTCATAATCAATAGCCAATAAAATGCCCCCACAGACTTGCCTACAGGTCATGTGATGGATAAATTTTATCAAGTGAAGTTTCCCCTTCCCAGATCACCCAGGCTTGTATCAAGTTGACAAAAAATAACTGCTAACATATATTCCTTACCCATTCATCTGTCAATGAGCATTGGATGTTCCCATATCTTGAATATTTTGTATAATGTTGTTTTGAGATGGCACAAATACATCTCAAAAACACTGATTTGAATTATTTTGGATACATATCCAAGTGTGGAATGGCTAGATCATATGGTAGTTCTATTTTAGAAATTAAAATACACAGTTCCTAAATAGATTATTATAACAAATCAAATAAGCATTTCAGTATTTGTGTGCTGTTTAACGTTCTACTAGAGAAAGAGAAAGTATCATGGAACAAGAAAGAGATTTTCAAAATGCGTTAGATACCATATCCATTCTGAATAGATCACAAAAGCCACACCAAGCAGTAGTAAATGAAATACTATTTGCAAAGTACTAAATATTACCCTAAGCTCAAGTCTTCAGTGGATTTAAGAGGTGGTATGTAGCATGAATCATAATTGGTCTTAATAAAAACCGAGGCCAGATATAGGGATAAATGCTGAAAGATTAGAGAAGCAGAGCAGCCAGCCACTAGTTCTTACCTCTATAAAAATCCTCAGCCAAAAGAGAGTCGAGCTCCTGTCTCCTCCCGCCTTATATTCCTCTCTCCACCCAGCGATATCACTTCCTGACTCCACCCCTAATGCTGGGATTAAAGGCATGAGATCCCAAGTGCTGGGATCAAAGGTGTGTGCCACTACTGCCTGACTCTGTTTCTCTTTTAGACCGGATCAATCTTGTGTAGCACAGGGTGGCCTTGAACTCACAGAGACCTATCTGCCTCTGCCTCCCTAGTACAGGCAGTGGCTTAACTCTGCATTCTGATCTTCAGGCAAGCTTTATTTGTTAGATCACAAACAAAATTTCACCACAGTGGTATTTTTGTAATTTATTAAATCATGAGCATTGAATTCTTATGATTCATGCCCTTACAAAAGAGAGCCCAGAAAGCTAGCTAGGCCATTCTGCCATAGGAAGAGAACAAGAAGTCACCATCTATGCCCCAGGAAATGCATCCATCCCAGACAGTAGATCTGCTAGGCCCTGAATTTGTAATTTTCAAACACTAGAACAGTAAGAAATAACTCCTGTCACTGGGGGTTTTTTCTCACATAATATATTCTAATTATAGTTTTCCCTCCTTCTACTCCTCCCAGTTCAACCACTACCTCACCTCCCATCCAGATCCACTCCTAGTTCTGTCTCTCATTAGAAAACAGGCTTCTAAGGGAGAATAATAAAATAAAAAACAATGTAATGAGATAAAACAAAAACTAATACATCAGAATTTAACAAAACAAATAAACAGAAGGAAAGGGGCTCAAAAAACAGAGACCAACTTGTTTGCATACTCAGGAATCCCATAAAAACACTAAACTTGAAGCCATAATATATATGCAAAGGACCTGCAGGATAAAAAGAGGGAAGAAAATATATGTATAAATAAAATAAAACAAAAAATTAGATAAAATTTAAGAAAAATGGAAAAGCCCTGCTACAGTATTGTGAAACAAGAACGTTCCAAAGATGCCAATGAGTTTATTTTCTGTTGGCCATCTATTAGTCATTCAGCTTTCACTTAAAGAGTGGTTTCTTTCTCTAGTGAGACTCCCTTGGAGAAAACTAAATTCACATTTGTAAGCAGTTATCAATTGGAGATTGCTTCTAGGTTAAGGATCAGAGCATGTGTCCACATCTCTTTTCTGCTCTAGGGCCCCATGTGGGGCAGACAGGTGCAGAAACCTACTCATGAATTCTATGTGCATCAATAATATTGATTTAGAGGGTCTTGTTTTCTTGGTGCCATCTACATTCTTTGGCTCTTACGCTCTTTCTCCTCCTCTTTTTCAGTGTTCCCTGATCCCTGAGGGGAGGGACTTGATGGAGACATCCCATTTAGGGCTGAGTGTTCCAAGACCTCTCACTTTCTGCATTCTATCAGTCTGTGAGTCTCAGTATTTCTTCCCAACTGCTGCAGGAGAAAGCTTCTCTGGTGATGGCTGAGCAAGGCACTGATCTATGAGTATAGCAGAATGTCATTAGGAATTCATTTCATTGCTATGTTTGGTTTGTTTGTTTTTAGAACAGTAGTATTTGGTACCTTAGGTCCCTTGGCTATCTAGTCTTAGGATCTTGGTCACTCAGTAGTGTCAGGTATAGGTGACATCTTGTGGGGTGGGCCTTAAGTCAAATCAGATATTGGCTGGTTTCTCCCACAAGCATTGTGCCAGCATTGCACTAGCATATCTCTTGCCACCAGGACACCATTACCATTTAAAGAGTGTAAGACTGTTTGGTGGTGTTTAGGCTTTCCTTTTGATGGCCTGCAGAGTAGCTTCCTGTAGCAAAGACACTAGGAAATAGGAGTAAAGGCTCTATGTAGGCATCAGGCTTGACTTTTCCAATAAGTTGTATAGGTAGGTGCTGTCTTCAACAATGGGGTCTTGCTGTCTTCAGCAACGAGGCCTTGCTATCAGTGTGTGGAGAATAACCTATAGTATTGGCAGCAGCCTCATTTGTTTGGGGATTTCCATAGAAGCCCTTTGGCTAACAACACACTGAAATGTAACTCAATTCCAATACTGGAAGCTCCGTTCGGTGACAAGAGATGTCCAGTTAGGGCTCTGTCTCCCCCAATATTTGCCGGTTTCATTTAGATCACTTTCATATATGTATACACTTTAGGGAGCTTCTAATGTACTAGGTTTCCACAATACCCCTCAAATGTCCCTTTATTGTAGCTGTTTATCCATATTCATTCCCTTGGCCCCTTTCTCCTTCCCATCCTCCCTTTGCTCCTCCCATTCCAGTCCCTCCTCCATTCATCCATAACTATCTATTCTATTTCCCTTTCCTAGGGAGAGCTAGCTGTGCCCCCAGTCCCTGACTCTATATGTAACCTCTGTGGTTCCATGGAGTCTAGCTCTGCTGCCATTGACTTAACAGTTAACATCCACATATAAGCGAACACATACCACAGTTGTCTTTCTGGGTCCAGGTTAATTCCCTAAGGTCTATTATTTTTTCTAGTGGCCATCCATTCACCTGCAGATTTCAGGATTTCATTTTGTTTTTTTAATTACTGAGAGGCATTTGATTGTTTCTGATTACTGGCTATTATGAATAGAGCAGCAATGAATATGACTGAGCAAGTGTTTCTGTGGTAGGATGAAGCACGAATTGGGTATTTGCCAAGAGTGGTATAGCTGGATCTTGAGGTAGATCAACTCCCATCTTGCCGAGGAACCACCATATTGATTTCTATAGTGGCTGTACAAGTTTGCACTCCCAGCAGCAATGGATGAGTGTCACCTTACTCCACATCCTTGTCTCTATGATCTGGCACTTGTGTTATTGCTCTTAGCCATTCTGACAGGTATAACATGAACTATCAGGTTAGTTTTGATTTGCATTTCCCTGATGACTAAGGATTCTGAATATTTCTTTAAGTGTTTCTCAGCCATTTGAGATTCCACTACTGAGAATTCTCTGTTTATATCTATACTACATTTTTAATTGGGTTGTTCTCTTGATATCTAGTTTTCTGAGTTTTCTATATATTTTGGATATTAGTTCCCTATCAGATATGGAGTTTGTAAAAATCCTTTCCCATTCTGTAGACTTTGTCCAAATGATGGTATCCTTTGCTGTGCTGAAGTTTCTCAGTTTCATAAGGTCCCATTTATTAATTGTTGATCTTAGTGTCTATGTTAACAGTGTTCTGTTCAGAAAGTCATTTCCTGTACCAATGAATTCAAAGCAAAACTTCACCTTCTCTTCCATCAGGTTCAGTGCATGTGCTTTCTTCTACACAGATAGCCAGTGTGTGACCAGCACCATTTATTGAAGATGCTGTCTTTTATTGTGGCGTGTGTTTCTGTCTTGTTTTTCAAAAATCAGGTGTTCATAGTATATCGATTTATGTCTGGGTCTTCTATTCAATTCCATTGATTGGCATGTTTGTTTTTGTACCAGAACCATACTGACTTTATTACTAGAACTCTGTAGAACAATTTGAGGTTGGGGATGGTGATATTTCCAGCAGTTCTTTAATTCTTTGGGATTGTTTTAGCTATCATGGTTTCTTTGTGTTTGTATATGAAGCTGAAAATTGTCTTTTCAAGATCTGTGAATAATAATGTTGGAATTTTAATTAGGATTGCAATTAATCTGTAGGATGTTTTTGGTGGAATATCCATTTTTACAATTTTAATCCTACTAATTCATGAATATGGGAAATCTTTCCATCTTCTGATATCTTCTTCAATTTCTTTCTCCAATGTTTTAAGGTTTTTATATTTCACTTGCTTTTTTGAGTTATCCAAAGATATTTCATATTGTTTGAGGCTATTGTGAAAGTGTTGTTTCTCCGATTTCTTAGACCATTTGTCACTTGCATATAGGAAGACTACTGATCTTGTGAGTTAATTTTAATCCAGCAACTTTGCTGAAAGTGTTTATCAGCTATAAGTTTCTCAGTAGAATTTTTAGTGTCACTTATATGCATAACTATCATATCGTCTACAAATATCAATACTTTGACTTCTTCCTTTCTGATTTGTATCCCCTTGATCTCCTTCTGTTTGTTACCTTATTGATCTAGCTACTCTTCAAGTACTACATTGAATATGTAAGAAGAGAGTGGACAACCTTGTCTTGTTCCTGATTTTAGTGGAGTTGCTTTGTTTGGTTTTTTTTCTCCATTTAAGTTGATGTTGGTTATGGGCTTGCTGTAAACGGCTTTATTATGTTTAGATATGTCCCCTTTATCCCTAATCTCTCTGGGACTTTTATCATGAAAGAGTGTTGGATTTTGTCAAAGGCCTTTTCTACATCTAATGAGATGATCATGTGGGTTTAGTAGGCTTATATGGTAGATTACATATATCAGTGTATGTATGTTGAACCATGTGGCATCTCTGTGATGAAGCCTACTTGATCGTGATGAATGATCTTTTTAATATGTTCTTAGATTCAGTTTGCAAGTATCTTATTGAATATTTTTGCATCTATATTCATAAGGGAAATTAGTCTGCAATTTTCTTTGTTTCTTTATGTGGTTTGGGTATCAGGGTAACTGTGACCTTCTAAAACAAATTGGACAATGTTCCTTCTATTTCTATTTTGTGGAATAATTTGAAGAATATTGGCATAAACTTTTCTTTGAAAGTCTGGTAGAATTCTGCATCACAACCATCTGCTTTAGGCTTTGTTTGGTTGGGAGACTTTTAATGACTGCTTCTATTTTTCAAGGGGTCTATTTAAATTGCTTATCTAATCTTGATTTAACTTTGGTATGTGTTGTGGCTCAAGAAAATTATCCATTTCTTTTAGATTCTCTAATTTGTTGGGGTACAGATTTTTAAAGTATGTCTTTATGATTCTCTATATTTCCTCAGTGTCTGTTGGTATTTTAATGTGGATATTCTCTTTCCACCTTTTATTCAATTTGGATAAGCATTTGTCAGTCCTATGATCCTTTGTATTGTTTTATTTCTTTGTCTCTATTTTGTTGATTTCATCCACAAGTTTGATTATTTCTTGCCATCTACTCTTTTGGGGTGTGGTTTCTTCTGTTTGTTACAGAGCTTTCAGGTGTGCTGTTAAGTTGTTAGTATGAGATTTTTTTTGTAGGCATTTAGTGATGAGCTTGACTCTTAGAACCACATAATTGTGCCCCATAAGTTTGGCCATGCTCTGTGCTCATTTTCATTCAATTCCAGAAAGTCTTTAATTCCTTTCTTCATTTTTATCTTGACATATCTTTCCTTCTGTAGAGACTTGCTCAGTTTCCATGAGTTTGTAAGTGATGATATGTCTATTGGTAAGAGTAGAATATTGAAGTCTCCCACTTATCAGTTTTTGAGGATCAATATGTGATTTAAGCTGTAGTAGTATTTCATTTATAAACATGAGTGTCCTTTTGCTTGATGCATATATATTAAGAATTACAGTGTTCTTTGGTGGACTTTTCCTTCAATAAGTATGTACTGTCCTTCCTTATTTCTACTAATTACTTTTGGTTTAATCTATTTTATCAGATATTAAAATGGCTACAAGAGCTTGCTTCTTATGTCCATTTGCTCAGAATATCTTTTTCCAACCCTTTACTCTGAGGTGATGTCTACCCTTGATGCTAAGATGTATTATATGTAGCAGAAGGAAAGAAAGATACTGTTTTTTTTAATCCATTCCATCAGTCTATCGTTTTATTGGAGAGTTGAGACCACTGATGTTGAGAGATATCAATGAGCAGTTTGTTGATTTCTATAATTATGCTGTTGTGGTTTTTTATTTTGTTTTTTGGTTTGCTTGTGTATGGGGGTTGTCTAGGATTATTTATTTCCTGTGGGATTTTGGGTTTGTGGTTAAACTCTTTAGGCTGGGATTTTCCTTCTAGAACCTTCTGTAGAGCTGGGTATGTAGATATATATTGCTTAAATTTGGTTTTATCATGGAATATCTTATTTTCTCCATCTATTATGATTGAAATATTTTCTGGGTATAGTAGTCTGAGCTGGTATCTGTAGTCTCTTAGAGTCTGTAGAACATCTGTGCAGGCTCTCCTGGCTTTTACAGTCTCCAGTGAGTAATCAGGTATTATTCTATTAGGTCTGCCTTTATATGGTACTTGGTCTTTTTCCCTTAGAGCTTTACTATTCTTTGTTCTACTCATTTACTGTTTCAATTATTATGTGATGAGGGGACTTTCTTTTCTGGTCTGGTCTTTTTGGTGGTCTGTATGTGTCTTATCACTTGATCTCATTTAGGTTATGGAAATTTTCTTCTATGATTTTGTTGAAAATATTTTCTGTGCCTTTGACATGGGTTTTTTCCCATTCCTCTATTCTTATTATTCATAGATTTAGTCTTTTCACAGTACCCCACACTTCTTGGATATTTTGCTAGGATTTTTTTAGAGTTAACATTTTCTTTGACCAAAGTATCCATTTCTTCTATCATGTCTCCAGTACCTGAGACTGTCTCTTCATCCTTTTGTATTCTGTTGAAGAGGCTTATCTCTGAGGTTCTTGGTCAAGTTCTAAATTTTTGTTTCCAGATTTCCCTCAGTTTGGGTTTCATTTATTCTATTTACACTTTCATGTATTGAATTGTTTTATTTATTTCCTTCAACTGTTTGTGTTTTCACAGGTTTCTTTAAAGGATCTATCCATTTCCTCTTTAAGGGTCTCTATTATATTTTTTAAACTATTTTAAGATCTTTCTCTTGTGCTTCAGCTACATTGCTATACTCAGCGTCTGCTGTGGTATGGCTGCTGGGCTCTAGTGGAGACCTATTGTCCTGGCTGTTACTGTGTTTTCACTCTGGCTTCTAGGCATCTATACTTGGGAAGACTGCAATTCTAGGTGCTGGTATCTGGTCTTGTCTTTACTGAGTGGGTGTTTTATTCCTTGGTTTCTGTCATTCTCTCTGCTTTTTTAGGAGAGTTTTGTGTTGCCTACTAGGAAATTCTTCTGGGATCCTGATAGGTGTGGCCACTGGGGGTTCCAGGTAAAATGTGTTTCTAGCTATTGTAAAATGACACTTAGGAATTGGAATGGGCTATAAAGCATTGACTGAGGGGTCCACAGGATGGAGGAAAGCAGGGTATTCTACTGGGATCTGCTTAGTTCCCTTGGAATGGAGGCAGGGAGTGAGGAAAGGCTGCAGCAGTGGTCTTCTACAAAAATAAGATGGGACTCAGGAATTGGAGCAATGGAAGGAGAGGTGAAGATCTGCCGTTAGCCTGCCTGCTTTCCTGGCCATAGTGACTTCCTGTTGCTTTGAAGCCCCCTGGTCTGTAGTGTGTTGTTAAAACAGCCCAAGTGGACTATGATGCAAGTTATACATTCATTTTTTTATCCAGAAATAGAACACTGAAGGGAGCTCTTTTGTGCTCTGTGATACACCTCTTAGTTCTTAACCCAGGTGCTGGAATAGCTCCAGAACCATGTCCTCATATCTATGGTTTCACCTCACAGCCAAGGAAGCTGATATCTAAGGGATGGTTAAGGAGGGAATATAAAGTCTCTGGAGCCTTGTGTCAGGTCAAGATAACTCTTAAAATTGCTCCCCTGAATGGCTGGCTATGAATCTTGAAAATTAAACATTTTAAAAAGTTTGATTTTTTTTCTTCCATCCACTAGTATTGATGACAGCAGCACTCTTATTTAGCACCCCATGCTTACCTCTGCCAGATATCCATGCCCAAGGATTTAACCTGCAACACAAGCTAATATAAAAAGACTCGGTGCCTTCAAAAATATCAGTGAACATTTGTTTGTTATATATGTGTTGGGCACTCACAATGGACACGGAACTAACATTTCAGAAGTAAGAAAGGAAAAGAAGATGTTCAGGGCTAGGAGCTGTCTCCATTGATACAGTGTAACTACCAAGACTTGAGCTCAGGTCCCCAGAACTCAGTCACAGATTCAAGAGCCTATAAGCTCAGCCTTGCAGACAGTAAGCACAATGAGCTTCAGGCAGTCCCTGAAGCTCACTGGCTGGCCAACTTAGTGAAATAGGCAAGCCTCGGGTTCATCAAGAGACCATGTCTCAAAACATAAAGGTAAAGCAATAAAGGTTGTTGACTCCCATCAACAACCTCAGGGTTACATACAAACACACACATACATGCACAAGTACACACAAACATGTACACCAGGACATATATACACCTCAGCAGAGAGAGAGAGAGAGAGAGAGAGAGAGAGAGAGAGAGAGAGAGAGAGAGAAAGATGAACAGGCTTTGACTTATAAAATTCAATGGATAAATAGATGTAAATCAAATACTTGCACTAGTGAATATACAGAATTAAAAATCGCAAAATAATTTCTCCACAAGAGAAGAATATATCTCCCAAAGAGCCTGTCTAAGAAATTGAACTATACTAGGTGTTCAGATGTGTGAAGGAGTGTCAGTAACTGTGAAGGACTTCATGTATTCCCTATGTAGAGCTAGGAAGTTACTAAGTAAATCCACTGGACTCCTAAGAACATTGATAGAAGATACATGGCTCATGGACCACAGATGAAGGAGAGTTTGCTATTCAGAGAAATAGCGAGAATCAGGGTATTGTCACATCTACACCACCTCCCTTAGACCCAACTGCAAAGGGTGATGGGAGTGCCAGGTGGGGGATGGGCTACTGTCCCATGCAGTGAACTGAATTACAAGGATGGAGTGCAGGGCTGGGGACCTAAAACCTCTTATGTTGGGCAGTAATAGCACCTGGTTTTGCTCCAGAGCTGGAAACAGCTTCTGTATTCCAAACACATCCATCAAGTGACTTGCCATGAAAAATCAGTCTGGAAGATTAATTCACAAGACATGAACCTACAGACAGGAACAAAAATGTAAGGGAACCACAGAGCTGTCTCCCAATGAGTAGAGCACACAGAATTGCCTATCTGCTTGTCCTCAGTTAGGTGCCTTCTCTCTAAGCCTTTATTTCCTGACTGGGGGTTTACTGAAGATACATGTGCCTTCTCTAAAAGAGAATCTTAGAGGTTTCTGGAAGCTTGGCACGTTTCCTTTTGCTGTGGTAAATGTTTAAAGACTCTTTAGAATTGGAGCTTGGACATGCAGAAGCTAGAAACAATACATTACAATTGAAATCTTCACAATGTGTGCTTTGATGCTCAAGTTTAGATGGGTAAGGCCTACAAACATTGATAGCTATTCACAAAGAAATAAATAACCTGGGGTAAGAACCAGGAATAGGTTGAAAAGATTCTATTCTGCAGATCTAAATTTTTTGAGAAAATGTCACCCTTAAAATTAAGTTTAAGCATGGTAAAGAATATTCCCATTATAAAACTGGATAGGGTTAGAACAGGGAAAAAATCTTTATAAAACTCTAAGACTGTGTGTTCTATCCATTGCTATAGGGCCCATGGATCCAAATGAAATCACAAATACTTGCAATTAGAGTAAATGTTTGGGGAAGGTGAATATGTTCATGGCACAATGATATATATGAAAATGTCATAATTAAGCCTGTTTTTGTATGCCAGCTAAACATTTTTAATTATAGAAAGCAAATGATTTGCAGCTATTCTAGCATACCTATGATGAAACAGACTCCTAAACAACATGTCAAGATAACATTCACCACTTTTCCAAATGCACATTGTGTAATTGTGCACCACAACACACAGCCTGTAGACCACTGAAGAACAGCAGTCTCAAAGTGTGACCTCGCTACCAGCAGAACCCATGCTACATGGAGATGTGTGTATGAAGAGCTACCACATACCAAGTGGATCAGAAACTTTTGAAGGGGGCCCAGTAGCCTGTTTGAACAAGCCACCCAGAGGATTCTGAGTATATTAGAGAGCCACACTATTATGGAATTATTTGAGGATAATTTAAAGTTGAAAACTGCTGTTTGATCCAAGGTAAGTAAATAGATCCTGTCACTTTAACTTTAATCTGAACCCTTCTTCCAAAAGCTATAAAAGGAAATTGTTGACAACTTTCACTTTATTTTGCAATTTAACAGGCTAAGCCATAAACCCAACCGCCTGAATTATCTTTCCTATCAAAACAAAGCAGAGTCTGTCCTGGTGTGATATACTGAGGCAAGCACCAGATTCAAAGAAAATCAATATGCAAATCAATACATTCAACTCCAAGTCTCGTACGTCAGGTCTTTCATATAAACTAGCTTAATTAGGAGCTCAGCGAAATGCAAGAATAGGCCTAACTCAATATCCCATGCCAAAGCTTTATCAATAATATATAATTTTCCAGAAGATCGCTCAAGGAATTCATATGAAAGCTTCTTTGACTCAGAAAATGGAAAGGTGAATTCAGAGACAACTTGGTAACAATCTACCATCTGTTCAGATGTTAGGAACAGCAACACAAAAAAGGATGCAGTTTTCTTTCCATTTATACATAAAACTCATCTAAATAAAAAGCTGTCATAGATGCAGAAAGTAGAATAGTCATCTCAAGAGACTAAAGAGGTAAAGGACTAGAGTCAGGAGATAATATACAGGCACTCATTAACAGCAGGGTGCTACTGTTAATGATAATTTATTTCGTACTTCCAAATAGCATGAAGAGAGGACTCTGTCCCAAACACAATGTCACACATTAGAGTTAAAGGATAAGCTAATCACCCTTACCCCCTGATGATTATACATGTGAACATGTAGCAAGATATCACAATTGAAGCTCAGAAATACGTACAGAAATGACAGATTGAGTAAATTTTCTCTACTGATCTCCGATGCATATGAGGCACAACAACAACTAGCAGGGCACAGTAATCTTAAGGAAGTACTAGTGGCACATGAACCTTGCCAGTAACCAACAACTCTTTAACACCAACTCAATAAAGGGGAAACTATTCCTGGTACTGGAAACTTAGCCAACTACCCAGGGCTAGTAAAGTCATGGATCTTGAAGATGAACCTACAGCCACCACTTTACTAAAACAACATTCTAAATATTTGTCCTTATACACATAGATAAGTACAGTCCTTGCCTCCTTATCGGGGAAACCTCTGTTTGCAACAAAGACCATTATAGAAAACTACAACCAGTCGATATGCAGTGTTGTCAAGCCCATGGCAATACTTGTGCTTCAACCTCCCAGGTGCTAGGATTGTGGGTGTAAACACCACACCCAATTTATTAGGTTATTTTTCTAACTTGCTAGATAATGCCAACTATGAAACCAAAACAGTCTCTGAGCCAACTATATTGACCCCTATGCAAGAATATTTCTCTAGCATGAACTCTATATGAGCTCAGAAGAAGGGAAAGCATAGGGATATCTAGGAAATTCATTTGTGAGCATAGGATTGGGAGATTTCTTCAAACATGTCCAAGATTTATTCAACCAGAACAATGATAAACATTTGAACAATATGTTCAGCCACTGAAGAAAGCAAAGGGTGCTAATTTTGATGAATACACAAAATATTATGATCCTGTGAGACATACCCATCCTCAAAAAATACCATCTCAGCAAACTCACATGAATATGACAGAGGCAACTGTTGTTACATCCACAGAGGTCACCAATGAACACCAAACAAGTACTGTTCAGCAGAGTAAGGGCTGTGTTTGTTTGGGTGTACATTTATCTGTCTAGAGAAAGGGAAGGAATCTGCTGGAGGAAAAGCCCAGGAAATATAAGTGAAAATGACACAACAGATCTCCTAGGAAACCTGACACCAGAGCTTGCTGGATGTGATGGCTGCAAACTTGAAAAACCAAGTAACCCTACTATATAGCTCATCTGGCTCAATTTTTTAGATTGGTCCTGAGATACAAATGCATAAAGGATGCTAATAACAATATCTCAAATTTGCTGAGCCTTTGTTATTCCTCAAGACCTGCAGAATGGGAGCTACCCAAAGGTAAGAGTTTAAGTTGCCCAGGGTCACAGACCTGCTCATCATGGACACATGATTAGCAGCTAGCAGCCTGACTCCATCATGCATCCTGCTGAATACCACCAGATCTCTGTCTGACTCTCTACCTTCCATGGGCATGTTCAGAAACAGGTTGCACACCTTGAACACAGAGTATTTGTCAGTAATGTCAAGGTCAAGAAAAGATCTTAAATTATATCCTGGTGTGCAAAGCATATACTCTTGTGCTGTTTAGTCTTATTGAAAACAAATGACAACAAAGGCAGGAAGGGCAGAGAGGCAGACCAAATTTTCAAACATGACTTCCTTAATGCAGGTAAATAATAGGTGCTTAAAATTTGTCTTAAATGGATGAATCAAACTGCCAAAATATTTAAAAAAAAAAAAAAAAAACTGTGATGATGTCTACAGCTGAATGGGGACAGCAGTGGGGACTCTGCTCTGTGAACGGTGCACGCACCACCACAACATTGGGAAGAGTATAAGAAAAGGTTTAAAGACACTCATTCCTCCCTACCCCTTATGTGATATTCACACTGGCAGACCTCCATCCCGTGGAAAAATGCAAGAGATGCTATTATATTCTCACTTGCCAAGATGTATCCTGCATTATTCATAAGAGTACAAATTTTAAGACAACCCCTGTGTCCAAAAGCAGCATAGTAGTAAAATAAATTATGGCAGTATCCACACAATGGAACTTTTAATGAAGGGGGAAAAACTTACAGCATAAAACAAAAGGAGAAGAAAATAAAACTTTATCTACACCAAGCTGGCAAATATGCAAGCTCACACGTATATGCATGGAACAAAAGCTAGAAGGAAATGTTCTTTAATGTGGTTTTGCTGCCTTTGGGAATGTGGAAGAATTACTTTTGTCTTTATGCACAACAATATTTTTCATCCTCTCTACAATTTGTAAAAAAGCAATATGACTTCACAATAAAAATGATATTTTTAAAAGAAGTGAAAAGGAGACCCATAATTTTATATTAGTCCACTTGTGACAAAATGATCACAGCCAACTCGAAAGGTTAATTCATGAAATTTGCCCTTGCCTTCTCCTGAACAAAAATATTTCTATTTAAAGCTTATTAATTCTGAGATCACACAAATGAGCATTTGACCCAATAGTGAAATACTTCCAATCTTAGCACACCAATTGATATGGTAAGCAGTTTTCAAATCTGTACTTTTCTACAATAGAATTTTTTTAATGGAGGCTTAAATGAAATGGCGATGTACAAAATGAAAATGTAACTGATCTGTTCAAAGTCAAGGAATGGCACACAGAATATCAAAATCACTGATTTCTTCCGGCCTCCGAAATTATATCATTGGGGAGCTTGGAGCAACAGAGAACACCAGCAGGCCAAGAGAGAGGAAGCTCCACAGTTCTAAAGCACCTACAGTTCTTTAAGAGCTCAAAGTCAGGTTTTCACTAACCCTCCAGCCACCACTGTAAGCTGTACTGAGACAGGTGTTGAGCTTGCAGGTAACCGCTGCAGGGGAGTCTGCCAGTTTGTGAACACAAAGCCTCTTCTAATCTTGTTCATGGCATCGAAGAAAACAGCAAAGATACCAACTAACTTAGTTCACAGAGGATTCCTTGGCTTTTTTTGAAAAAGTACATTTTTATTTCATACCATGACCTGTGACCACAACATACTTTTGGCAATGCAGCCTTAATTTAACTACCCAGGTTTTCATTTAATGGATGGCTGATTTAAAGCTAATTTTGGTAATACTCAACTTCAGCGTTCTCACTAACTACTTCTCTGAGACATGGTATTTATATGCTATTTCCTACAGTTCCATTGTTCACAGAGGCACTTAGGAACCCTGCGGAATTGGGGGTAGGGAGAGACTCTACTCTGCTTCTTGTCTATCTGAGTGACAACAACCCTGTTCTCATCATTACATTTCACATAGCCTTTGATTTTCAGAAAGAATACCACTAATACGATAGCTTTCAAAGACAATTGCTTTGTGCTGGAAGATGGTTCAGAAGATAAAGTGACTGCCTTGCAACCAAGAGGACCTAACTGCTGATCCCAAGAACCCAAGTAGAGAAGTCAGGTGTGGTGACATGCTCCTGGGAGGGCCATTGGCGTGGAATGGAAGAGCAAAGACAAACTGATCCCCGAAGCTCAATGACCAGCCAACCCTTAAATCTGTGAGTTTCAGGTTCAGTGAGAGAACCTATCTCAAGAAATAAAGGTGGAGAGTGACAAAAGAAAAATACCTTATATTACCCTGTGGTCTTCAAAAAAAAAAAAAAACCCACAAATATCTGCATGTATCCACGCTAAGAAGAACATACACCACACAAACTCACACACACACACACACACACACACACACACACACACACACACACCAATAACAATAAGAAAAAAGAAAAATTGCCTTAGAAAATGAATAGCCCTGTGCATTACTGCTCACCAGGACTAAGCATAAAATTTAAAGGTTTCGTTTAGTTTTACAATGAATAATATATCATATATTTTTATGCCCCAAAGTATAAGTTTGGATTATTTTCAATCTAAAAAAATTCCATTGGGTGGGTTTGTCATAAAAATTGTCTGCTCTAAACATAATTTTCTGAACCACTGAACACAAGTATTTTTCAGAATCAGAAAGAAAAAGCCCTTCCTGGTTCCCAACATCATGGTAAAGAATTACTAACCAGATCTGACTCATTATAAAGCAACCTCTCTAGCAACTGGCCAGAAACTACAGAGCCTTGGGTAGTCATCATTATGAACAGCTATTTCTGATCAATACTCAGTGTCATAGCAATTTAACACTCCCAGCTAAGTGATGAAACCTCTCATTGTTTCCTCAGGCACAGCTTGTTGCTGCTATTCCTGTCAAACGCTGCACTCAAAACTCTGAATTAGCAGTTGGATGGAAATGACCTTAACGGCACTCATGAAGTGGGATCCCTCTGCACTTGATTCCTTGGGTATCCTCAAGTCTCTCTCATCGCTCTCATCAAATTTGTAAATGTTACACCATTTTAATCCAGTGCAGGTGTTAAAAGTGGAACAATCTCCACAAGGAACTACTTCAGCACTGCCATGTTCTATGAGTAATGATTTTCAAAATTCCATTCAAAATGACAACAATTTACCATAGAGCCCTTGATCAAGATCCTTGCTCCTGAAAAATTTCTCTGGATATAAGCTAGAGATATTGGCTTAACAAATGATAAGTCTTAGATATTTTAAATGAAAATGTATCATTATACAAGGGCAAGAAGGACCACACCCCTCCATCATCCCTAGCTATTTCTAGTCCCTATAAGTTCATTCAGTCATCCAAGCATTTAATATATCCTAATGGTAGTCCAATGGCATGCAGAAAGAAAAGCAAAGGCGAGAGGCATAAAACAAATATGAGCTTTTGCTTTAAGAAGCAGAAAGAAGCCTGGTGTGCATAGTGGGGAGAAAAGTCACATGATAAAGATATCTATGTTACCCCAAGTAAGAAAACAAAAATATTGAGTTGCTTTTCATAAAGAAAGAAACAAAATCTAGTATATGTTTTTTAAGTGAGGATTGAAAAGCCCTGTAGAAAAGGCTTATATGGATGTGTTCTGTATTTAGTTTGATTTAACTTGCCTAGTAGACCCATGGGACTTAAGGAGCAGAAGTTTATGTTATGGGGTGCCCAGTTGTTTTTATGGTACACTTCTGTACCTTTCTTTGCCCCATGACACCAGACTGTTTCTATGTACCATTAGTTGGCATCATGACACTGCATTAGTGCATAGCAAAACCCCATTATTAAAGCACCCAAGATCATAAAAAGCCCCAAGAACAGAACATCTACAGACCTCACCTATTATCTCACTTGGGGTTTCTACTTGTGTGGTAAAACATTATGATGATAAGCAATTTGGAAAGGAAAGAGTTTATTTCACCTTACAACTTGTGATCTATCATCTGGGAAATCAGGACAGAGCCTCAAGGCAGCAACCTGGTGGTCCAAACTGATGTAAAGGCTACGGAGAAGTCCTGCTTACTGATTTGTTCCTCATGGCTTCCTCAGTCTGCTTTATTATAGCATCCAGAACCACCAACTCAAGAGTAACACAGCCCACAGTCAGCTTGGCCCTTCCATATCAATCATTAATCAAAAAAAAAAAAAAAAAAATGCACCACTGACTGGCTTGCCCACAGGCCAATTTAATGGGAAGATTTAAGATTTTATCAATTGATGTTTTCACTTCCCAGATGAGCCTACCTTGTGTCAAGTTGACATAAACCTAGCCAGAACACCCATCCAAATATCTGGAAAACGCAGTTTGTACTATGAGCCAGTTATTAAGAAAATAACACCCACATAAGCACATGAAGCTTAATAGCTTAATAAGTAAAATTTTTATTAAACTAATACAATTTTCTATGCATTTTATGAAATAAACAACATATGCCACAGAGAGGAGGGAAATGGCAGTTTCTACTGATATAGCTCAATGGTTTGGAAAAAAGATATTCTGTAAATCCTCACCTCAATCAACAACGAATTTTTTCTTCATACTGTCCCCACTTGACAAGCATCAGAAAGAATATCATACAAGGAAGAGTTGGATAGGACACTGGGAACAGCCTGGGTACAAAAGAATGTTGTGCCCAATTGAACCATGGTAGCTTGTCCATCAGAGAGAAGTTTTAAAGGGAAAAACACTTTGCCTTCCAGGTAACCTCTTCGTATTAATTCTAAAGCATCTGAACTCTTGGTGAGGTAGAGATGGCTCTCTGGAGCCCCATTCTCTCACCGTCTCACTGCTTCCCTCTTGCTAGAGAGTACACCTTCCAGGATAGAAAACACCACTTAAAGAATTAGTCAAAACCTTTGTCTCAATCTTAGGCCAGCATTTCTTTCTCAGTATGATAAACACACCTATAGTCTATTTCTATTGCTGTGCTTATAGACAGTAATTCAACTTTATGAGAAAGAACACTCTTAAGAGCTTCCTTGCATGGAAATTAAGAAATTATGTGAAGACAAGATAAGCAGGGAATCAACCCAAAAATTACATATCCTACCACAATAAAATAAAAACCAAGTCCCACAACAAAGGCACAAGTCTCTATGACCAGTTTTAGTCATCTGCTTTTCTGCATCATAAGTGATCCATTAAGAAAAGGCTGAAAATCCCTCATTGCCTTATTTGGACATAATTTAATTTGTATTCTGGCCATCTCTGTTTCCTTAGTGTGAGGCATTGCCTTAAATAGCGTCCTGTCAAAGACAAACATTTTTAGAATTTACCTTTCAGTTACCTACAGAAAACACTTTAAAACCAATGCTGTTCTTAGTTCAAAGGCAGGCCTGCCAGCTATCCAGCCTCCTGAACAGTGAGAGACGCAGGGTGCACCGGGATGCCAAGGGAGCACAAAGCACACGGTTTGACACCTCTTTCCTCAATGGGAACTCATTTACTACAACTGTGTTTTGCAGGCACAGTGGAGAATGACAGACAAAGCTCCTGCCCCACAGAAGCTCACATTCCAGGGGAAACCAAACATGTATTAAAGGAAGAAGCCAAGGACTAAACACAAGTGAAAATTGATAGAAACCTATAAATGAACTCGAATATTCATAAGCTGCTGTGCAAACCATAAAATAAGTAATAGACAAATACTGTAAGGATAGATTAGTTACATCTCATGATTTATTTATTATAAACAGCTGAAATGTGACTCAAACAAAAGGAGTGGTTGGTTCTGTGAAAATACAATATCATTTATATATGAGATTTGAGCACCCACAGATTTTGTTTTAAGAGAGACATAGAACCAACCTCCAGAGAAACTAAGAAATCACTGTTAGTATTCTAGGCATACTATAACAAAGTACCACAAATCAAGTTTAAAACAACAGAAAGATAATCTTTTACAGTTTCAGAGGCTAGAGTTCTAAAATTGCAGTAGGTGGAGTCATAACCTCTAAGGTAGTAACTGTGCATCTTCTAGTAGCTTCAATGATAGTCAATCTCCAGTCCTCGCCTCTATCTTCCCATGACTGTCTTTTGTCTGTCTCTAGCCAAATCTCTCTCATCTTGTAAGAATGTAAGACACTGGATTGCAGATAATATTAATGAGCTATAATTTATTCCTGCATCTGGGAAGACCCTGTTTCCAAATGAAGTCAAACTCTTTTTGTTTGAGTGAGGGTGCTTAGGGTGTCCCAATTCAACACATAGCAAATAGTCAGAATAGGACTGTCTGAATGGGGTCATGCCTTGAGTCAAGCTCCTCAATTACAAGCAGCAGGTGGCCCAGCTGTGATTAAGGTGAAACACCTGGTAGGCAGAAAACAGCAAAGGCATCTGGCCTGCACCTGGAGGCAGTTACTAAGCAAGGTTTCTAGAATAAGAAATACATTTTATGATGTCATCAGTCATTTGAAAAAAGGAAATAAAGATGACAGGAAAAGAATCAGCATGGAGATGCCTGCATTCACAGCTGTGAATAGCACTGTGGTAGCACTGCATGTAGTGGCTAAGAAGCAAAAATTCACACAAAAAACAGCCCATGAGAGGTCAATGAACCAAGATACCTCTATTATACAGACATCTAAATTGATGTTCATGAAAACAGCACAGGCTGAAAGGGGAAATACTCACGATATGCTAATTAAAAAGCATGATAAATATATATCTTTGAAAGGATATCTAAATGTAAATTTTAAAATTATGAACACAGATCCACACATCTATCAGGCTATCAGGCCTGTCACAATATTACTTGGTTTTGATTGTAAAGGTATGATGTTATCTATAGGAGTTAACTCTTCTCTAGGTTCTGGATGTTTGGGCTATTATCTATATTTATAATGATAAAAAATTTTGTATGAAAGTCACATTTCAAAACACATTATAAAATATGTATCTTATAATAATCTTATATCCACTACAACACTTAGAGTACCAGAGTTTTGGTATATCTGCTTCCAATGCATACTTAAGCAAGCATTGTGGATATAGTTGCAGCCCCCTTTAGAAAAGTGGTGACTGTAAAACAATCATGCAAGGTGAAGGAAATTTTCTCATGCTATTCTCTAAACATCATGACTTTGTGAACCAAACATAGTTGCCACCTGATTCACAAAGCAGGGAGCATGGGCATTTCCACTGCACTTGAATTTATCTCTCAACAAGAAAACCTACCAGTTCCTGGAAGAAAACAGTGGTCTATCATGAGAAACATTACATTTCTACTTTTTCCAAATGTGTTACATGCCCGCAAGATGATTGGGCTGTGTGTGTGTTTGCAGAATAAAAAGTAATGACAAGTAAAAGGACTTGGAGGTAAACTAAAAGACACCCTGACTCATAATCTTAAGTGTTAACTAGCAATCTCACAAACTGAAGCATGGGCTGGTAGCAGTGGGATGTTTTGTTTATACTTCAGTCACAATGGATGCCAAGAAGTTGCCATTTTAAGGGATCTTAAATTTGTCCATGAAATTTTTAGTAGAAAAGTAAACTAGTCTTACCTTGTGATAGAAGAAAAGTATCTCCATCTTGGGCAGGGGGAGTCAGTGATTTAAAGCATCAACAAGACCCTTAGCTCTCAAGTCAAACAACAGAAAAGACTAAGCGAATTCTCTCTTTTGGTTACCAAAACTAAGAAATTCAATTTAGATAAAGTTACCAATCAAATAATCAATGCTATCAACTGGTTTTGTTTATTTTTCTAAAAATGATTCAATTTTGGACATGGTGAAGACACTTTATAAAATCATTGACTCTAAATATTCACATTTCAAAACAATATTAAAGAGAAGTATTCTATAGGCTTCTCCCAGTGCCCTAGGATGGCCAGAGTTTAATTTCCTACATCAATCACTTATACAGAGGCCTAAGAGAAGTCTCAAGCTAGTTTAGACACAGGTTATTTAATCTGAAAATTAGAGATAACCTAGCCCACTTAGCATATAGTGATACTTTTTTATCTCAGAGCTAACCTTATTGGACTTAAGACCCACTCGAAAGCAGAAGTCTATGCCTCGTACTATAAACCCACCCAATTACTATTCCTGATGAGGTCACATACCCTAGGGAAGAACCTACTACTGCCACTGTCCTGGTTAGAATTACTATCACCGTGATGAAATACTATGACCGAAGCAACTTGGGTAGGGAGGAGTTTATTTGGCTTACATTTCACCATCACTACCATCACTATTCATCATCAAAGGCAGTCAGGACAGTTACTCAAACAGGACAGGAACCAGCAGGGAGGAGCTAATGCTTACTGGCTTGCTCCTCATGGCTTGCTCAGCCTGCTCTCTTACAGAAACCAGAACCACCAGCCCAGAAGTGGCACCATTCACAATTGGCTGGCCTCTGACCATCAATCACTAATTAAGAAAATTAGGGTTGCCTGCTTACAACCACATCTTCGGGAGGCTTTTTTTTTTTTTCTGGTGGGGTTGCCTCCTCTCAGATGACTAAAGTTTGTGTCAAGTTTACATAAAACTAGCCAGCACAGGTACATTCATAAACCAATATAATTCTCACTTGCATTCTAAAGACCTATCCTTATTTCTACACATAAGTGTAGCTCTCAACCTTCATCAAAGATGCTTCCTTTTGTAGTAACAAGAGGTCATTAGAAAAATCCACAACTGGTCAAAACTCAGAAGAGCTGACTGTAGGACACCCATCCCCAGTTGATACATCTACAATACAACCCCTACACCAAAGATCAGGAAGTACCATGAAAGAGGGGATAGAACATTTCTAAGAGCCAGAGGACCATGATATCTACTTCAAGATAGTGTCTGCTACATATGACAGGGAATCACAACCATGAAATCTTAATAATATGGTCACCTAAACAAGCCCTGAATAATGACATCCCAACAAGGCCATCCCCCTAGATGAAAAGCTATTAGCAATTAAGGGCTGCTAAAAGAGGGAGGATTATTCTTTCAGTCCTGTGCAGGGATGAGCTCCCTTGCTGTCTCTTTGTATGGCTGGAATCCTGGAACACTCACTAGAGGTGATGAGAGGATGAAAGAATACAGACATACAGTCACATACAATGAAGCAGAGATCATAGGGTCTGGGCTTTCTGATAGGGAATCTACAGTATCCCAGGAGCTCAGTATGTTTATTATTTATAGTTGAACAAAGAGGCAGGATCATTACACACAGATAAGTAAGAAAGCCAGTTATTTGTAGCTGAACAAGGAATCAGGTTTAGCCAATCTTGATAGGAACAATCTCTATAGAAGAGCAGTCCTCAGGCCAAAGGCATCACAGTGTAAAAAAACTACAATGAACATTTTATGCACTCACTATCAACATCTGCAGACAGACCAGAGGAAGGCTTTGCCAGCCCTTGTAGCCTTACCTGGAGAAGGCTATGTGTGCCACATTCATGGGTCTGAGGCATTGAAGTCCTTGGCATGATAATGCCCATGTCAAATGGTACACATTCACTCAGTACTTGAAATACTCCATGCACTCCATAAGCACTCCAATCCCAAATGGTCATCCTTAAATGTGTGTGTGGGGGGTGAACAATACTAATAGACTCAGCAATGTATATTTGCATGTGTGACAATAATAATTTAAAAAGCAGTCATGAAGTTAAGAGGGAGTAGGGGAGACCTGAGAGGAGTTGGAAGGGGAAAAAAAGGGGGTGGAAATGATGTAAATACATGAATCATTAAATTCTCAAAAAAAAATTTTAAAAATAAATTTGAAATACAAAACTTTTTTGTGAATTATAAAGTGTTAAAAGAATATAAGTGAAGTACTGCCCTAGAAAAGTAGCACTGAATATCCACTAGGGAAACGTTTTTGCCCAAACACTTAAAATTTATGATGAGCATTATACATTGTTTTAATCTCTCAGAAAAGAAGGCTTTGCTAATTCCTTGATGTTATTGTATGACCAAATATCAAAGAATACAAATGCAGTATTTCTTCTTGGCAGTCTTTATTCCACAGTACCCTAAGTCTGTATAGCACAAGATGCCACAGACAAAGATTTTCTATATTCTACTCTTATAGTTACTGCAAAGATTTTTAGTAAGGTGGAGGGAGGCCAAACCAAGGGTTCGTATTTTCAGAGAAAAGCTGCGAATATTGAACCAAGAAATGAGTTCTTTAAAATTGAGTGTTTTTCTGCTGTCCTGAAATATGATATAAAATTGTGAACGCTATGCATTCAAATGAGTCATTTTCAAATAGTCACCTTATACAGCTCTCCCCACTTGTCCCAACATAACTCCTTCTGTTTGCTGGGTTTTGTTTTTTTTTTTTTTACTATCTAGAATCAGAATCATTTTTAAAATCTAGGCAACATTAGACTCTTTACGTTTTCATCAACCCAAATCATTTTTCATATTCAACAATTTGACCAAGAGTAACTTCTGTCTATTTCCAGAAATCTAATTCACCTGCAAAGGTCCCCAATTTGCCACCATTGTCATTGATCAGGAGAATGTGCTGCAGGCTCTGGATACATTAGCCTAAGTGAACTGCAGAAATATATTGCTCAATATCAGCATCTTGAGAAAAAGTGATTACCCACTGACAACAATGAAGAGATGTTCACAACAGGATATGTAGGCTCTAAACGTGTTTATTAAATATTGATCACAGCAGTCACTCAAAAATCATGTTTTTGCAAATAACTTATAGGAAAATGCTCACTGTATAATGGAAGAGAAAAAAGAAATATAGAGTAAGTATCACATATTTTCTTTCAGAAAAGCATTGTTTACTGAGCCCTACATGCTCAATACTATTTAGATGTTAGGGCCCCAGAAGAGAACAAGCTTAGTAACACACCAACTTTATTTAAAATCAAAGAAAGATGTTGACACAGCATCCTGAGTTCCAGCATGTCTTTGTTATAATACTGTTAATACAAAAAAAGCAGTAACACAGCCTCTACAGACAAGAAAATTGAGGAACATATTAAGTGAGTTGAGCATCACAATAGGGGCGAGAGGGAAGGACTGGATCCAGAATCCTGAACTTTTCTCTCTTACCTAATTCTATGTCTCACTCTTTCCTACCTCAACAGTGTTCTCTCAGGTCAGCTACACTCCTTGCCATCTACCCCTCACAAGTCCAAAATAGCCCAACAGCTTTTTTCTACCTCACAAAAAAACAGAAAGTCTTTGGGAAGTAGAAAATCCGAACTCATTTCTAGACATTAAATCAGTGTTGAGTCCTCTCAGCCTTTCTTCATTAAATAATGTGGTAATGAACCAGCCCAGTAAAGTCTGGCACCTATGCAAAATTCTGTCTTGTCTATTTAACTCCTTCATGGTCTTCAAGTCCACTCAACAATTTCTTCAAAGTTCTAATAATACAAGACCCTTTTAGGTCTCCTTTACTAGTATTCCAAGTTACTAGAAAGAATCAGATTTCCTCTAACTTCAGAAAAAAAAATCCTTAATTCTTAGAAGATATCATGCTGAAAACAGAGAAGAGCTAGGGACTAAAGATGAAAATTGAATAGCCTTTTGTCTAATTGAAGATAATGTTAGCAGGCAAAACCCCAAAGCTTCGGTATCTGGACAGAATAGAAACAAGGGTTCTAGTCATTGAAATACCAATGGGTGTGATAGCCTTAAACCTGACCATCTACAAATCACAGTTATCTCCAGTTTCGTTGTTGTTGTTGTTGTTGTTGTTGTTGTTGTTGTTGTTGAAAGGGCCAAACCACAGAAAATGAACAATTATCTCTTTAAAAAAAAATTCTTTATTTTATAATTTAATTTAATTTTACATATGAGCCATGGATTCCCCTGTCCTCCCCCTCCCACCGCCCCCTGCCTTCCCCCCATCTCACCCCCATTCCCATCTCCTTCAGGGCAAAGACTCCCCTGGGGATTCAGCTCAACCTGGTAGACTCAGTCCAAGCAGGTCCAGTCCACTCCTCCCAGACTGAGCCAAGTGTCCCTGCATAAGCCCCAGGTTCCAAACAGCCAGCTCATGCGCTAAGGACAGGTCCCAGTCCCACTGCATGGGTGCCTTCCAAACAGTTCAAGCTAATCAACTGTCTCACTTATCCAGAGGGCCTGATCCAGTTGGGGGCTCCTCAGCTATTGGTTCATAGTTCATGTATTTCCACTAATTTGGCTATTTGTCTCTGTGCTTTTTCCAATTATGGTCTCAACAATTCTTGCTTATACAATCCCTCCTCTTTCTCGCCAATTGGACTCCTGGAGCTCCACCTGCGGCCTAGCCATGGATCTTTGCATCTGCTTCCCTCAGTCATTGGATGAGAGTTCTACCATGACAGTTAGGGTGTTTGGCCATCCTATCAACAGAGTAGGTCAGTTTGGGTTTTCTTTCAACCATTACCAGTAGTCTATTGTGGAGGTATGTTTGTGGATTTCTGGGGACCTCTCTAGCACTTTGCTTCTTCCTATTCCCATGTGGTCTTCATTTATCATGGTCTCTTATACACAAGGAATGCTAAATCATACCACAAGGGCACTTTCTCAGCTATGTTCATATCAGCATTGTTTGTAATAGCCAGAACCTGGAAACAACCTAGATGCCCTTCAACTGAAGAATGGATAAATAAAATGTGGGTCATATACACAATGGAGTACTACTCAGCAGAAAAAAAAGCAATGACATCATGAGTTTTGCAGGCAAATGGATGGATCTAGAAAATATCATCCTGAGTGAGGTAACCCAGACTCAGAAAGACGAACATGGTATGTACTCACTCATAGGAAGATACTAGATGTAAAACAAACATGACTAGACTGCTACTCACAACTCTAGGGATGCTACCTAGAAAACAGGACCCTAAGAAAGACACAGGGATCGCCCAATGACAGAGAAATGGATGAGATCTACATGAACAACTTGGACATGAATGTAGGTAATGAAGGGCAAGGTTTGGGGGAAAGAGAGCTTAGGGGAGTGGGAGATCCCAGCTGGATCAAGAACAGAGAGGGAGAACAAGGAATAAGAGAACAATTGTCTCTTAATCTCCTCAAGGAACTATGTACACTACCTCCACTAACATTCCATTGAGCAGAACCTGACTTACATTCCTGTCTGATACCAATGATACTGAAAAATGTATTTCTGGTTAAGAAACTATCTGCTGTTCTCTGGCCATCACACATCAGACAGTAGGTTGTTCACACACTCTAATGAGATAGTATTTGAAGGTATAATGGAAAGATCTACAATCTTATACAGAAAAAAAAAAGTGAAGAACAGGAATCAAACTAACTTGGAAAGTTAAGAATCCTGAGTTACATAAAATTCCTCTGCACAATGGGGCAGAAGGCTAACATCTAAAGAATGTGAGGGAAAAACATCATCTCACCAAAGAAGTTTCTTTTTACTGCCAACAGACTAGTAAATAAATCAGAATGCAGAGAACAAGTGACCATGGAGCCTAGATGGGATATTTATAATACAATCTCTATACTTAAAGCTCAGGCAGAGAGGGCAAAAAGGGTGTACAAAGAGCCTGACGACCAAGATGGCTGCTACAAAACTGTTTCTTTAGACAGGATAGGATTATTGTTCCCCTGAATGCTCAACAACATGGCTGCCAGCATAAGACCTGCAAAGACTATACATGTCAACATGCCAACATGGATGGAGGAAAAGCCCCAAACTCTAGGTGAACAGCCTTGGCCAGCTTTTGGCTATTTGTTTTGTTTTATTTTTCAAAGATGAGGCCTCATTCTTAAATGGTCAGACCTAGAGATATGCAAATGAAAGCAATACTAATTGAACTTAGTAAGCTGTGTGCCACAAAGAAATAAAACATAGAAGTGGTCATAAACTTAAGAGAAAGAGGTTGAGGTGATATGGGAGGAGCTGGAGAGGGGAAGGGTAGAAATGGTGTAAATATAGTGTATTCAAGTAACAAATCCTCGAATTTAAAAACAATGGGAAAATAAAAAATGTGAGGAAAAGACTCATTGTTGAAAGGGTTTTAAAAGAGGGAGTACCAGAAATCACCACAATTTTAATCAATAAAAAGAAAGGCAATAATCCATGTAAAATGAAGCCCTCTTTTGAAACTGCATATCATGGTTTGGTTCCATATCTTCCAAGATTATTTCAGTTTCATAAGCATGAATATGTCTCAAATGCTGGGTGATGTATTCAGGAGTATGAAAAATATTCATACTAATATAGGATATAAACTTTGCCTTTCTAAACCTAGATCCCTAGACCATTAGACCATTAATACTTGTATTTACATGGTGATGGATTATGTCCATTTTGTATGTGAGTGAACTAAAATTCTCAAGAGTTCAGAAACTCCCTGAGAATCATCCAAGTAACATAGTGGAAACAAGACTCACATTGTGGAGGGAAATTACCTGAAGTTCGGGATAACCTACTGAAACCCCTCTCTATTTTTATCTGATCCCATTTTTTATAATATAATCAAATCCAAAAATATTTTCACAAAAATGCTACTTTCATACAATTGTTACAATCCTGTATTTAGTACCCCTTATCCCACATTAAGAAAAGGAAAACTATTTTTCATAACTAAGGATAGAAACAATCAAAGCAAAAAAGCCAGTAGGATCAATAAAATCAGACGAATTTTTCTTATCTTGATTGGAATTGATTTAAGTCAAAGTAATGGACATTTTCCACTACTTAGTGCTTGATCAACACACTTTAAGTGAATAAAGTTGATATTTTAAGTATATATATTTTAAGACAGTTCAATGACTGTATAAACCTAGGCAAGAATAAAGGCACAACAATGTAAATGAAAAATCTGCATATTACTTTACAAGCTGAGAAGTGGCACATTTAGTTGCTGTTTTGTGAGAAGTGCTAATGTCCTTGATTTTGTTGTGAAAACAAAACTACTGAAGAAAACCTATTTTTAAAAAGACCTCAAATAAAAATTAATATTCATATACAGCTGTCCATTTGAAACAAAACAAATTTGAAGTCAATTATTAACATGGCCAGAAAACTTGCAGCAAGTGGCCTTATACTGAAATATTTTTTTCACATAAGCCTTTTCTTCTCAATTAAACCTCTTGGACATGAATTATGATAAAGACAGTTGGGTAACTCACCAACCAATTTCTCATATACAAAGAATCTATCATTCTCCTGACACAACATCTGTATTTTGAATTTTTTCCACTTAAACAAGGAAGATTTAAATCATTTGGTAAAGGTTTTTTGTTGTGTTTGATTGACGTGTGTGTTTGTGTGTGCATGATGCCAAGGGAGGCCACAAGGGGACAGTAGACACACTAGAAAGAGGTGCACTTGGGAGTTACAGGTGGTTGTGAACTACCTAACGTGGCTGCAAGAACAAACAGTGGTCCTCTGGAAGAGAAGCAAGTACTTTAACTGCTGAGCTATCTCTCCAGCCCAGATTTAAATAATGTTGAAGCCCTGCTCATACTCACAGAAATGGGTACGGCTTTAGGATGTCCAAAGCTGGCCTTTAGGGACGAAAAGAAACTTTGTCATCACTTGACTCAGCCTATTCCCAGTGTCTCAGATGACAAAATGGAGTTCTGAGAGGTTCTATAACTTGTCCAAGAGACAAAAATAGCAAATGATAAAACCAGGTCTGGAACGTAGGTTTATTGAACAGGGACTATTCATGAAACAACTACACATACTTGTCAACTTGGCCTTGAAACACATCCAAAAAAAAATGTTACAGAAATCATTACAAGAATATTCTCACTAGGAGATTCAGCTTGCAAATGGGTCATTAGAACAACAGCAAGACAGACTGGTCTCCATTACTGACAGGCCCAGGAGAATAGTGACAAAGTATCCAGCAATGGACCAGAGCATTAAGACTGAGGGGTAGCCTGTGCCAGAGAAAGCACATGGCTCAAGGGAGCACAGAGGCTCACAGACAACAAGCACCTGCTAAGTACCGATGTTCTACTGATGTCTGGTTTCTTGACTTTGTCTCTGTAATCAATGGACTCTGGCTCTGCTCTAAATCTTGGGGTTCTTCCTATTGTTATTATTTGATAAAAGCACCTTTCTGCTTTCGATTTGTGATGTCACTGTGTTCATCTGTCCATTACACAAAAGCCTTTTGGAGTTAGCAGCTAACTGTTATTGATAATACATAAATGGGGAATATCACATATGTTTTGCTTTTGAAAGGCTGCAGTAGATTGGAGGAAAGCTATACAAAAAGCTTACAGCATCATCATAGTCATGCATTGTGTTGGTTCCCAGTATGTATATCAAGCAGCTCATAACCACCTGTAGCTCCAGTTCCAGGGTATCTGACACCTTTTTCTGGCTTCCTTAGGTACCCAAGAAAACATAGGCACACACCCAGACACACAAACACACACACAAATATATAGACACACACACACACACACATATATATGTGTGTGTGTGTGTTATATTGTGATATATATATATATATATATATATATATATATATATATAAACAAAATAAATCATTTAAAAATTTTATAGGGGCTGGAGAAGTTGCTCAGCAGTTAAGAAAACTTGCTGCACTTCCAGAGGACCTGGGTTTAATTACTGGCACCTACAGGACATCTCACAACCATCTGTTACTCGAGTTGCAGGGACCTTATGTCCTCTTCTGACCTCCACTGGCAGTGCACACACATGGTGCATGGGCATATATGCAGGCAAGATATTCATACACACATTTTTTTTTCAATTTAATGATTTATACTTTGCTTGTTTAACTGGAAACACTTCAAGCATAGGTCCTTCTCTGTGTACTCTCAGAATGAAGTACAGGCTTTGACAAAGTTGTTTAACAGGAAGGCAGTAGTAAGTATTTGGGACTACATAGGAAATCTAGTAATGTCCCAAGGAGTTCTGGTTCCAACATGATAAGAACTTGGGTGCTATATGTAAAGCCATGTACTCAAAGGGGGGCCCACAGCACTAGCACCTGGAACTTGAGAGAAGTTCAAAATCTTCATGCTCACTCCAGACTCTGTGTTTTAAAACCATCCTCAGGTAAGTTGTGGGCACATCCAAGCCTAAATGGTGACTAATATACTGAAAGACTCTCACAGTACTTGAGAAGGTCAACAGAGACAAGACAGCATCGTTGAAAGGTGATCTACATTTTTAAAAATTAACTTTATTTTTAAAGTTTTGTTTAATGTACAGAAAAGTTATAGATGATGCAAAGAATTTTTATACTATTATAAAAATACACCATGACCTGAGGATTTTAAAATATATGCTTATTTTCTTTTTTAGGCAGGTTTTTTTTTGGTGTGTGTGTGTGTGTGTGTGTGTGTGTGTGTGTGTGTGTGTGTGTGCAAGGATATTCATGGGTATAAGCATATGTTCATGTGAATATGAGGCAAGAGTTCACCTCAGATGGATTCCCTCAGGGCACCTTCCCTGGTTGTGTTGTTTGTTTGTTTGTTTGTTTGTTTGTTTTGAGAAAGGGTCTCTTACGTCTACCTAGAACTCACTGATTTAGCTAAACTCACTGAGCAGTGAGCCCCATGAACCTATCTATGTCTGCTCCCCAAATGCTGGTATTACAATTGCATACCCCCACACTCATAAACCAGGCTTCTTTTTAGAACAGGTTTATTAAGGGATGCATCCTTTGTAAATGCACTGGTTAATGAGCTTGAGAAAAAGACATGAATCCATTTAACAATACAAAATCTAAAATAGTTTGATTACCTCAGAGTGCTTCTTAGTGTGATTCTGCTGCCTGTACCATCCCACTGAACTACTTAACGTTAATTACTAGTTGTCCTGTATCTGAAGTTATGCCTTTTCCAGGTCATATAAATAAATTATACAATATGCATGTAGTCTTTTGTGTCTCCTTCCTGTCACTCCATATAATGATCCTTTTGAGTTTGTTGCAGATGTTGGGCATTTATACTTTCTTACTGCTAAGCAACATCCCATGACATGGATGCACCACTGCCTTAGTTAGGGTTTCTTCTGCTGTGAAGAAACACCATGACCATGGCAACTCTTATAAAGAAAAACATTTAATTGTGGCTTGCTTACAGTTTAGAGGATTAGTCCATTATCATCATGGTGGGAAGCATTGCATCACACAGGCAGACATGGTGCTCTAGAGGTAGCTGAGAGTTCTACATCCTGATGTCAGGCAGGAGGAAGAGAGACACTGGGTCTAGCTCAAGCATCTGTAACCTAAAAGCCCACCCAGTGACATACTTCCTCCAACAAGACCACACCTACTTCAATGAGGGCATACCTACCAATAGTGACACTCTTTATGAGTTTATGGGGGCCATTATCATTCCAACCACCACAACCACTATTTCTTTAGGGACTCATCACACAATGAACACTTAGGCTGTTTCCAGATTTGAACCATGATGAACAAAGCTGCTTTAAATATCCATGTATAGGTAGGTATTTTGTGGATATATAGCTTTTTCATCTTAAGTAAATATCTAAGAGTATAAGTTTCTAGGTCATATGGTAAATGTATGCTTAACTTCATAAGAAGTATTAAATAAATAAATAAATAAATAAATAAATAAATAAATAAATAAATAAATAAATAAATAAAAACTTTTCCAAGGTGGCTCTCTGAGAATCACAGTTGATGAAACGGAATTTGGTTTTTTATGAGGAACTTTCCGCATAAACAAAGGCATTGAGGCCTCATAGCTTTACAAAACATGATAGCCCCAAATACATTCAGACCTCACTGTAGCCTCAAAAGAGGGGGAATATTTCAGTAGGGATAGAAGGCAGGGTGGTCGAAGAGCAAGCAGAGCTAGGGCAAGATGACCGTGCTGGATAACTATAACCTCCCTCAAGTCCTTCTTCCCGAGCTCACTCACATGCTCTGCATGCTCAGGATTGATAGATCAAAATAACCATCTGGTTAATTTCTTTTCATCTTACAGTGCTTTTCTCATTGTGTAAATTAAATAGAAAACACCATATTCCTAACAATGATGGAAAATGTCTACTGCCATGCCCACACTAACTTCTATAGGTCAGTAAGAATTCGTATTCATAGAAAAAAAAAAGCTGTTAACTTAGAATGAGTCTTCAAAGAGCTCTGCCTTCAAAGGCCTGGCCAACAGGATGCAGGAATCCAGCCTGACTCATCTTTTGATTACCAAGGAAATATCAATCTCAAAATCATTGCCTATTCTTACATACCCACATGGCCTCTGTAAATATAGTTTAAAAATAGAAGAAATCTCAAAATAATTTCCCTTCCTCTAAAAGCATTCATAGGGTTCTGTGCTCTCTTTATTGTAGGCTTTGTCTCCAAAATGTCACAATGTCCTCTGGTGGCAAGGAAACTAATAGTCTCCAAGTTGTTTCACAAGTTGAGCCTATGCTGACATATTCTGGCTTCTAGTTTCATGCCTAATGATGGTGTTAGTTCAAGCAGGACATGTCAGCTTCTCAGAACCTGGTAAGACATCATATTCTCTCCCTTCTTCTAGTTTATAAAATCAGTACCACATGCTAAGACCCTGACATTTCCTCCAGCATTCTGTCTGTGTTTTATCTCGTCAAAGGAGGAGGCCTGGCATTCCTGGAGCCTTGGCATTTAACAAATAGCCACTCCTCCTCCAGGAACGTTGGTGTGGATGAAACTGAATCTAAGACAAGGACTTTGGGAGCTTTTTATTTAAATTCAGGTGCCTTAACAAAGACAGATATGAACTGATCATCTCAGTCTTTCTCATTCCCACATTCCCTATACCCATTTACAGAAATCCTTAGTAATAACCAATTTTTCTTCCTTCAGTTATCATGAAATATCACATCAAGTCACGCTTTGGTTGTGCCTCATGGATTTCCTATAAATTCTTAAGTAGGGGTATGGCTCTAACCAACGTGGTCAACAAAAACATAATGTTCAACATCTGGTGAAAGCCAGTTATCACCCAAGAATTTTAGGTTCCAAGGTAAGAACCTCCATGCTGTATTAAAAGGGTATTCGTAGCCTACTGGTAGGACTCTATGCTTGTGAGAACTTCAAAATTGATAACTCTACTCTGGGCCCAGTGAATAGCAATAAGGATTTTAACAAGATCTCCAGGTAACATTTATATAGTCTATATTAAAACAGAAACCTGAGGCTAGGCTGGAAACTCAGCTTAGCTGTGATGCTTGCAAACATTACCACAAGCTATAGTTTAACTTCTCTAAGACATATCCTCTTTACCTATCCACTGGGGATAGCTATTCCTGAACAAAAATTATTGTGGAAAGTCAATGAAGTGTCAGAAGTACAAGCACTGATTACACAGCATCAAATGTGAATCTATTAAGCAGTAATGATACATTAGGCTCCATTCTTCTTTGAGGATGATATAGTGAGGTTCAATGCTGATTCAGGAATAATATACGAGGGTTCCATATTGTTTTAGTGATGATATACAGGGGCTTATGTTGCTTTGGGGTGATGTTGAATGGCATAGCACATAAAGTCATGACAATTTGCAAGGTGGGATCCATTTTTAATACAATCCACAGGTAAAAAATGTGATTTTTTTTCCCACCCCAAAGAAAATCTAATATGAACAAGAGGACAATGAGAAGAGAAACAAGGCAGTAAGAAGAAAGGAGGAGGTTATAAAAGACTGGAGGGAAGACAGAATGAGAGAGAAAAAGATGAAGGATGAAGAAAGAGATCTGGTCGTGATATACATATCAGTACATGCCTGTAAACTCAGCATTTAGAACACGAAGACAAGAATCCAGTCTGAGCTACATAGTGAGATCTTTCTCAAAAATCTAACAAAAGGAAAATGGGAGAGTAATAGGAAGGAGGAGAAGAAAGGGAAGAGGTAGAGGACAGGAGAGGATAGTGAAGGTATATGGATTTTATCCTATAAGTTTTCAGAAATTGACTCTCTCACTTTGTCTGATTCAGTGAGCAAATCACATTTTTCTAAATGTTTAAAGCATTTGATGACACCAAATATTTTCTGGAGACAATTTGTATTCTACAGGTGATTTTCATATGGGTAGAGGATATTTATAGCAAGGGTGCTGTGGTGGTTTAGATGAGAAATGTCTTCCACAGTCTTGAGCATTTGAATACTTGGTCCCCAGTTGGTGGTACTGTATAAGGACATTTAGGAAGTGAGTCCTTGCTGGAGGAAATACTTATCAAGGGATATGCATCTGTGATTAGAAAGCCTTACCTCTTCACACTTCATTCTCTGTTTCACACTCGTAGCTCAAGATGTGAGTTCTCAGCTTCCTGTCCCTGACACCATGCCTGCATGCCAGCTCATGCTATGCTGTTCCCTGCCATTATATACTCTAACTCTCTGGAACTGTAAGGCAAAATAAACTCTACCTTATATTTTTGCTTGGCTGTGGTGTTTTATCACAGCAACAGTATTTGAGGAGGAATACTGGGGTCATTGTTAGAAAAGTCCAGCAGTATATGGGCAAAGGTTTTAATTCTAAACCATCAACCATTTTTCTCCATAGCTGTGTGAATGCCGGACAGGATGCCATCTTTTAAACTGTAGCTCTCATTCTGCAAAATGAACAGACCTGGTCAATACGCTAGCTTCAGTCTTGCCTAGCTGTAGTTCTGTGTATAGAAAAGAGGTGGGAAAGAGAAATAGGATCATGGAGTTGACCAGTATTCAGGAGGCTACAGTATTATCAAAACAGATGGGCATGAATACTGTCAGCTGAAAGCCATTTCTAGCGCATATTGCATGATGAGTGAGGGTTGGGGCCCCAGCTGTGCAGGCAGCTGTCTGCCATGAGTCTCTGCACCTAGCTAAATGGAAAATCTTTTCTGGGATTGATGAGTTATTCTCAAGCAGCAGCCAGAACTCTGAAGCTCCATATTAATCACGTCACCTCTCACACGCTCCTTTTCCTTGACTTAAACAAACAAATACAAAGGGATCTGAACTTCACTGACACTTTTCACCTCCAATCTGCACAGTAAACACATTACCAATTGATAAAAAATACTCCCTCTGTGTGAGATATGCAATTTCTATTTGAAATGCATAGTGTCAGAAATGAGAATTTATAGTGAAAACCATTAATCCAAATCTTGGAAATGACTTTACTGTTTCAGTAAAAGAGATACCATAGAAAATAGATTCGAATGCCACAGACTCTCAACACTAGGAGGCTAGGTGGGTGATCAGCTCCCATCACTTTATAGACTGGTACAGTGATCAAGGCTCATGGGAACACTGACATTCAAATCCAGGACATGTCATTAATTCCAGTTCCAGTATTTTCCTAATTAAAATGTGTATAAACTCCCCTTTGAAATTGAGCTCTGCTCCATACAGAATGTATGACTTTAGCCAAGTTATTGTACCCCTGTAAGACTCAGGTCTCCTCACATGCAAACAGGAGTAATACAGCAATTTTAACAGGGAGAATTAGCATCCCTCTGGCCCTTCTTGCAAATTAAGACCGTCAGCAAATGAGAGATGAAGAAGGGAGCTAGACAGTGGAGGCACTTTCTTGCTGCATAATCAATCACTTTTGATCTTAGCATATTCCCTCCCAGTAGTTTTCCCCTAGCATATTTTTAGCCCAATTGCCATCACAGTTTGCAGGTACTACTGTATGCTGGTTTGTTTGTGTTACTGTACGATCCTCAAGGTCTTCACTTTCGTGGACTCATTGCATGTTGTTGAATGTATTGTGACATTGTGTTGACTGAGAACAGCATTGCCTGGTTCTCAGGGTGCTTTCTGGTTTTCTGCTTTTAATTTTTACTCCAACAAACTTCTGTATCCATTAAGTCTGGTCTGTGTTTTGAGTTTGTTGCTTGAGCTAAATTCTCAGACATTAATATGAAATAATAAATACTTAAGCAACTACAGATATCTACACATGTTCAACAAAATCAGAATTCTTTTACTATGTATTCATATATGTAATCCAAAACAACTGGGAGACAATAGCAGAATATATTTAGGGCACAGACATTTTTATAAATATATTTAAAACCAGGAGAAGACCAAAGCCTATTAGAAATTTGGTAAATTAGTGATAAGGGTGAGGGTGGTATGGACAAATGTGATGTGACTCAGAGAAGGAACAATTTGTGAGGACTGGATCTACAAGGAAAGGTCGAGCAATAACACATGTGTAAAATTCACAAACCTTCTAGGCTGTGCTAGAGAGAAATCTCAAGAAATTAAGTACTTCCTTCACAAGTATGGGGACCTGAGTTCAAATCCATAGAACTTACATAAAAAGAATCAAGGCATGCTTGCAATCCCAATGATGGGGAGGTAAAGTCAAGCAGATCTCTGAGCCTTACTGGCCAGCCTAGCCTGCTTAGCAAGCTTCAGGCCAATGAGAGACTCTGTGAAATAAAAGATGGGTTAACCGAGGTTTTTCTTCTAACCTAAAAACACACATGCGCGCGCGCGCACACACACACACACACACACACACACACACACACACACACACACACACAAAATTATAACACCTCTAAATTTGAAACAAGGAAACATCAGAATGGCAGAGACATATACCTTATTTTTGCACTGTATGTTTTTAATTAACAAACAACTTTAAAAAATTCTGTGTCACATTCCCATCTACACTCCCAGTCTCACTTCCATTAATATTAGATTTAACTATTTGGCATAACTAAAAGAGGAGTGAGAGTCACCTTCTTACTCATGAATGAACCATCAGTGTTCAGATCCCTTCCCTCCCACTCAAAACTGTCAGAAGCCATGGCATTGGCGAGAAAGGGAGTAACGTAGAATCACCTCTTCTAATACACACTGAATCATCTTTCCCTCCCCTTCCTTATGACTACTTCCTCTCTAAAGCAGACAAGTTGACCTTCCTCATACCCAGCAGAGGAGATCATGAGCAAACCTGCCAATGGAATGTTGCTTTCACACAGAATGTGAGAAGCATCCCAATGCACACATTATTACTATGATATGTCAGGGGTAACAAGGCTTCATTATGTGAGTCAGTAATGCCCGCTGACAAGAAGCTTCAGAAGTGTTATTCTGAGCTGTGTGGTTTAGAGAAAGATCACAAAACAGCTATCCAGCCCATTCCCACAAAGAAAGAACATCAACCAGCACCACTGGCCAGCAGGAATACAAAAGAGAAATAGTTCAAAGGAGTAATGATGAAAAATAAAAATTATACAAATATAAATTTATATGAAAAGGGCCCTTACTCAAATCTGTTTTGCTATTCATGAAGTGGTAAAGAAAATGAGAAATGACTGTGAATCAGTACCCCAAGGTCATAATACTAACCTTTCTGGAATTCCAGCATCAATTTTTCCAAATGAATTCTTGTTTAGAAAACTTAATATATAAATCAGGTTAGAGAAGTAAGGTGGAAGCTGTACTCTGCGTCCTGCCAGCACCAGATTCAGTGGACTCTTCAGCCCTGGAAAAGGTGGGTTGGGTGAGGATACACTGTCCCTAACAGACTCTAGGGAGAGGGGTAACTGTAGGTGAGGGGTTGGCATAAGAAGAAAGAGAATACAAGGAGAGACTCCAAAAGAAGGGAGAAATAAAGAGAAAAACACTGAGAAAGGATGAAAAGGATAGCAAGGTTTGTATTAATAATGCAAGTGTTTTTAACGCCAACCGTATCCATTCCTTAAATATAGAAGGTGCTTTTATTTTTTTTTTTTTTTTTTTTTGGTTTTTCGAGACAGGGTTTCTCTGTGTAGCTTTGTGCCTTTCCTGGAACTCACTTGGTAGCCCAGGCTGGCCTCGAACTCACAAAGATCCGCCTGCCTCTGCCTCCCGAGTGCTGGAATTAAAGGCGTGCGCCACCACCGCCCGGCAGAAGGTGCTTTTATTAACACCAACAGGAATCCAGTTCAGATTTGAAAACCCAGGCATCCCCTGCTATCATTATCCTTTATTCATTTCTTCCTTTATTGAAAAACATGGGGTGGTTTTTCTAATATAGCATTCTACCACCCTCAGCAAGCTTCCCCACACTTTGGTGTTTTTTCAGATGTTTCTCCTCTGGCATATGCTTTTTCACACATACATATGTGTATGAGAAAATATATATGTGTGTGGTGATATATATATATATATATATATATATATATATATATATAGTGATATATATATATATATATTCATAACATGCTTTGAGATATTTATAGACATACACTGTAAAGCCATTACTACGAGTGAGATAATTAAACATCTAATCTAACACCCCTCATGAGGAGACTTCTTTGTGCATGGTGAAAACATTTACTATCAACCTTTTTCTGCAAATTTCAAATCTCTGTTACTAAGTGTGGTCACCATGGTCTATATTAGCTCTTTGGAACTTATGTACATTTTAATCAACATCTTCTCACTTTTCCTGGCTGCAACACATCATTACAGTCTCTGTTTCTGTGAGTTATACTTTGGGAGTTCCATACTTCAGGGAGGACTGCAGTAATTAATTGTCTGCCTCTGGCTTGTTTCACTTGCTTTAAGTAACTTACAGGTTTACCCACCTTGTCTGAACCATTAGGCTTTCTCTCTTCCTTCTGTAAAGCTGAAAAATTGTGACACACACATCTCACATCACATTTGCTCTGTCTCTTCATTTGGTTTTTGTCTTAGTGTTGTGAATATGAACACACAAGTATTTTTAGCAGGCTGAATCCAAGTCCAAGAGATGTACCCAGTAGTAGCATTGTGAGATAACATGGTAATATTACTTTGAATATTCTGATGATCTTCCATATTGTTTTCCATAATGGCTGCACTAAATTACACCCCAACCACAGCAGATAAGGTTCCTTTTCCCACATCCTTGACAAAACTTATTTTTAAGCCTTGTTGTAATAGTCACACTAATAAAAGTAAGGTGATAATCTTACTTTTTGCTTTTGTGGCTTTGATTTGCATTTCCCGATAACTACTGTTCTCAAGCACATTTTCATGTACCCATTGGCTATTTCAGGTTTTCTTTTTTTTAAATGTCTATTATGGATTTCCTTTTAATTTCATTTTGTTGGTTACTGCCTTTTCTGTGTACAAATGCCTTAGTCAGATGTAGTCTCATCTGATCTTTTGCTTTGGATGCCTGCTCTCTTTGTGTGGGGGGGAGAGGGTGTCTGTCTGTTTGTCTTTGTGTGTCTGTGTGTTCTGTGTATGTGTCTGTGTGTGTATATGTGTCTCTGTGTGTCTGTGCATGTCTGTGTGTCTATGTGTCTGTGTGTGTGTGTGTGTGTGTGTGTGTGTGTGTGTGTGTGTATTATCCTGAGATAAATCCTCTTTGATGGAGAAGCAATCCTATTTCCAGCTAAATTTGGTTAAGAAAAACTGTTAAATCTAAGTTCCATAGCAATTAAACTACTTTTTATTTTAAAAAGAAACTAAAATATCAATATTGAAATGTATTAATAACTAGAGGTTTCTTTAAAACAGTGTATTATACATGTATATGAGGTGGTATTGTGTTTCCCAGAATATTGTGCACCCTAATAAACTTATCTGGGTCAGAGACAGAACAGCCACAATATTAAACATAGAGGATAGCAGTGGTAGCACATGCCTTTAATCCTAGCATTCCAGAGACAGAAATCCATGTGTTCAAGTATACAGCCAAGCATGGTGACTCATGCCTTTAATCCCAGAAAGCAAGCCTTTAATCCCAAGGAGTGAGGCAGAAAGCAGAAAGATATATAAGGTGTGAAGACCAGAAACTAGAAGCATTTGGCTGTTTAAGCTTCAGGCTTTCAAGCAGCACAGTTCAGCTGAGAGCCATTCAGATATGAGGACACAGAGGCTTCCAGTCTGAGGAAACAAGATCAGCTGAGAAGTTGGCCAGGTGAGTTAGCTGTGGCTTGTTCTGTATCTCTGATCTTCCAGTGTTCACCCCAATAACTGGTCTCAGGATTGATTTTATTAATAACTACCATTAAGATTCATGCTACTTGTATATTTTAGAAATCTACTAGGCAAGTGTGATTGCTCCATCTTCAGCATTGATGGAAATTTTTCTCCCACTTTGGTCTCTAGGTTTTTTTTATATTGGATAATCATTCAGGTTTCTTTTCTTTTTTTTTTTTTTTTTTGGTTTTTTCGAGACAGGGTTTCTTTGTGTAGCTTTGCACCTTTCCTGGAACTCACTTGGTAGACCAGGCTGGCCTCGAACTCACAGAGATCCGCCTGCCTCTGCCTCCCAAGTGCTGGGATTAAAGGCATGTGCCACCACCGCCCAGCTTCAGGTTTCTTATTATTATGGCTTTGGTACTGTATCTCATTAGACAAGGAGTTCCATAGATAAGATTATTTTGTTGTCACATTTTTGGTGCCATCAAATTATGTGGCATGAAGTGGTCATTAAAACCCTGATTAACAAGAAAAAAAAATGTGTTGGGTCCTTGGGCTGTACTAGACACTAACCTTCAAGTCTGTTGTATCTACTGTCTTATTTAATCTTCACAATAACCTAAGATAGTTGAACTGTCATTAACGTTTATAGGTTTGTGAGCTGAGACGCAGAACTGACAACACTTTACTGTTACATGGCTTCAGCAACAAGTGACATCATGACACAAACCCAAGCAGCCTAACTCTGTCTGAGCAGTTGATCATGACAGACAAGTAGAAGACTGAGGAAGGGTGAGTGACTTGTGTAGTTTTTGTTGACACAAACATTGAATATCCAGAATAGGGCTAAACTGTGCTTTCTGATTATTAATAGTAAATCTAGCTTTTCTCCCCCTTTTTAACCTAACTTCTTATCACCGTGCCTTGGACAGGTGTGTTACCTAAAAACTGAGAGAAACATGCTTTCCCAAACCTGGCAGCTTGGATGTGCAACTGTATGAGTGAGCCATGGTTACATGGATACCTGATGAATAACCCTAAGCTGCTCTTTAATAGTTTTCTTCTCTACCAGGCCTCAAACTGATTGGGTGAAGGTAATAAATGACACAAACACAACTGGCTTTGATTCCCACATTCAAATAATAACCCAGCTCTCCCAACTTTACTCCATTCTTTCTGTGATATCAACCCCATGTTTAATTTAAACACAAAACTGCATTTGGTGATTCAGTAGGCTCATGACATAACTTGATTTACTCTGCCCTAAGTTCTCTTCCCTTTTCATTAGGACAGAGTACCGAAACATGAATGAAATGGAGATTTGCTTATAAGAGAACCCAGAAAGACAGTCATGGTATGTACTCACTCATCAGTGGATTCTAGATATAAAATAAAGAACAATCAGACCACAACCCATAGAACCATGGAGGCTATATATATAGCATGGAGGTCCCTAGGACGACTGTAGCTTATAATAAATTTCAGTTTTACTCAGTTACTGAGCAAGCCTCAATGAAACATCTCACTATTAAGATAAGAATACATACGCTATCAAGATGATAATAGAAAAATTAATTAATTAATTAATTTTAAACAATAAAAAATAAATAAATAAAAATAGAAAAATTTGAAATATTAAACAAACATTTTACTAACGTTAAAAAAAAAAAAAAGGAGAACTAGGGACTCATCATTCCTCTCCACATTCTATTCTTTCCCTTGTTTTATATATTTTAAATTTTTTTAGCGGTGGATTCTGCTGGAGTTTATCAATGCATTCTGCTGGAGGATCCGATACAGATAAGCACTGGAGGGCTCCTGTTGCAAATCACCCTCTGGAGCGATGGAAGGATCTTTCTACTAGCACGTGGAGGAGACCCGATCTAGTGTTGGTGTGGCCCCAGAGTTTGGTTTATGTCTTTCCACAGGACATTGAGATTCCTCTTTGGATTCCTGAGCACTGAACGCACCCTGTGGCTGCTGCTGAAGCCCAACATGTCAGAGACCTAATGGGTCATCATGAAAAAAATCTACCCTTCTGATGCCAATGGAGATTGAGAGCCCAATATGGCCAGCTTTGGCAAGCATTAATGTAAGCCTAGGAACTGTAGCCATGAGATTGGATTCTCTAGAAGAGCTGCCAGCCAAAGTCATGCTCGGATCAAGAAAAACGGGCCTTGGCAGTTCATGTTCCTGGAGTTGTATCCATGCCAGTGGATGTCCACACAATCCAGAAGAGAATTTGACATTGCTGCTGCCGCTGTTGCTGTTATAACAATGGCACACACCACTGCTACTGTTCCTGGGATTACCATTTTATAATTGCTTACTACAGCTAGCACAGTGGAGACCCTGGCAACAAAAGTAGCTACTACAGTTAGTTAATCTTTCATTCTATTGGGCATGATAAATTTAATTCAGTAGTTATATACATCTCAATTGGCTTTGAAAATTATAAATTTATAAACTCAAGTTCCAGTTGCTCTTGGGACACTATCTTACAAGGACTCCAATGTACAGTATGGCTTGATAAGGAAGGGAATGGTTCAGTTGCCTTTAGCCTACTGGCTATGGGTGAGATAGGACCTCTGTTGGTCTTTTCTGTATTGAACACACAGATTACAAGCCCAGTGCCACTTTGAGATCTTTGGCAGCAATTAACCATGCAGCTCACACACGATTGAGTCAGTATGATAATGAGTATTCAGAGGTGGGTAATGCCTGGGGGGGACTCACCAACCTAAGGCAGAGCACCTGTGTGGCCTGGGCAGCTGGCAGGCGTCTCCATGACGGGTAAGGTGACCTGCTGACATCCCATGCAACCCAAGTCAGAAGCTCATTTTTTAATAAAAGGGGGACCTGAAGGGCCCTGGCCCCCGTTTTGGGTAACTGTTGCCTTGCTTGCGGACCTTGACCTTGATATCCTCCCAATGCTAATTCCCTGCCAGGTTACACCTTCCTGAATCCCTAAGGGAAGTTCCTTGTCTGTGTATCCTGAATAACGGGTATTAAAAGCTTAGATGCAAGATTGTAAAACATCAGTAGCAAACTTCTGCCCTCCGGGGTCCTCCCATTGAGCTGTAAGCCTGTAATTAAGATCTCCTACCCCCTTCAAGAAATGACATTCGACATTTAAAATTAAATATATATATAATTGAATGAATACTGCAAATGCAATCTATGAATACCACAAATGTGATTAATATCATGAGTGTAATTTTAAAAGTAAATAAATAAATAAACAAATAAATAAATTTTTTAAAAAAATAATACCTCTCGCAGTTCTCTGAAGCCTTCCCAAACACTTGCTACCAGCACAATCATAAGCCTCCTTTCTTCTGATTCCAAAGAGTAAACAGAGACTGTGAAGTATCAAAAGCAAATAGCAAAGGACATCAGATACCCTTTCAGCATGGTGTGTTTACATGGAGACAGCAACAACTTTGAAGCACTAACTCTTCTGAGCATCTTTTTCAGTCGCTCTTTCCTATCTTTTAAAAGACATGGAGTACCATCCAAAACATAATTACTGAGCTGTGATTATTTCTCAGGCTCTGGCGTTGGATTTGAGGGTATTTCAGTCAATAAGGTACACTTAGCCTCTGTTCCTATGGAGTTTATAGTCTCAAGATAAATCAGCTATGAAACATCAGTAGTATAATGGGGACCTTAGTCAAAACATCTAAAATCCAGGAAAATAGTTCACCAGAAGAGATCCTTAAATTAAACTCATGGGATTTCTAGGTATATTAATGATCAAATGACTAAGCAGTTGATTTCCCAGTAATTTTCAAATGGCATGTATATATCACAGCTACATTTTCCAAACCAAAAGCAATGATTAATGAGAATAACTGTACTCATTTTTGAAGGAATAAAACACAATATCTTACAACTAATTTTTCTTTAAAAATTAGGCTTCAGTGTAATCAATATCCAGCCAATTGCCACATTGAATCTTTGCCCTGGGGTTAGGTAAGTACTGTTTTGCTTATAGTAAACTGTAGTTGGTGTTGAAACTTGGGAGATATGAAGGGTACTCTGCATAGCATCCCATGAATCAGAAAAAGACTGTAACACTAGCCTAGGAGCTGGAGCTAGATGTTAAGATTCATCAACACAGAACTAACACCTTTGCCTATATAATTAGGAACATTACATGAAATTTTGTCTACTAATGAGCTGACAAAATAAGCGGGGAACACTTGAGAATTTGAAAAACTCGTAGCATGTTTGTTAGAAAAAAATGCACATGGTGAAAAAGAGAGATTTCTTCTCATTAGCAATGATGAATTGCATAAAGCAAGAAAGGGTCCAAGTCACTCTACCAAAACAGAACACTTTAAGTATTGATAATAGTCAGCAAGTAGTGTCAGCACCCCATTTAAGGAAATTTCATTAGGAAAAGCTGTACCTGGGAAATTCCCTGCAGTCTACATTCATATATCCACCACTGCAAATTCAAGAGCTTCAATAGAAGGATGCCCTCATGCTTTAAAAAATTCTAATTTCCTTCTTCTGCATTTATACAAAACATGATTTTGGTCTCAGACAATATTACCAAGTGCAAGATCCTATCTGTGATGATTTGAATGAGAATAGTCTCCAATAGGTGCATATTAACTTGGTCCCCAGTTAATGGAACTGTTTGGGAAAGATTAGGGGGTGTGGCCTTGTTGGAAGAGGTACATCACTGGGAGTGTGCTTTGATGTTTCAAAAGACCATGACAGACCAAGTCTTGTCTCTCTCTCTCTCTCTCTCTCTCTCTCTCTCTCTCTCTCTCTCTCTCTCTCTCTCTCTCTCTCTGTTTCTGTCTCGCTCTCTGTCTCTCTCTCTCCTGTGTGTGTGTGTGTGTGTGTGTATGTGTATAACTTACAGATCAGATGTGAGCTCTCAGCCACTGCTCCAGTACCATGCCTGCCTGCCACCATGCTTCCACAGTGATGTTCCTGAATTTGCACTCTGAAACAGAAAGCAAGCTCCCAACTAATTTCTTCCTTTTTATAAGTTATCTTGGTCATGATATCTCCTCACAGCAATAGAACAGTAACCAAGACAGCACCCCCACTGCCCTGCTCTTCTCTGTCTCAGCTCCACTGTTAATTCTCCTAAGTGGAAGACAAAGATGTCTGTTGCCCACTTCAAACCATCATCCTCCAAAGTACAAGTTTTCAGTAAGAAAAATAAACTTCATCTCCTCCAAGTAACTCCTAAACTTATTTCAAAGCAGTTTGTCATATTAACATAAACTGCATTGACCAGGGAGCCAACTCAGTGGACAAAGCTCTTGCTGCACAAGCATGAAGACTGGACTTCAGGTTGCAAGAACTCATATAAAGCCAGATGCCAGGACAAGCACCTGTGATCTCAGCACACCTACAGGAAATTGGGTGGTGGAGACAGGAAAACTCCCCAAAGCTAGCACAGTAGCATGGACAGTATAAAAAAAAATAAGAGACACTGCCTCAAACAAGGTGGATGGCAAGGACCAAAACCTAAGGTTGCCCTCTGACCTCTGTATGCATACTGTGGTATAAGATGAATTGCTAAATGGTCTTATTAATAAGAAAAAACCCAGATATTGGGGTAAAAACTGAGAGATCAGGGAAGCAGAAAGAAGCCAGCCACATTCTTACTGCTAGAAATCCTCAGCCAAAGAGAGATCTACTTCCTGTGTATTCATGCCTATATCCTTTCTGTCCTGCCTTCTCACTTCCTCTCTCTGCCTAGCTATATCACTTCCTCTTTCTGCCCAGCTCTGTCACTTCCTGTCTTTCTGTACAGATCTCCAGACCTTTGTGGTTAACTAGTGTTTAATTTAAAAGGCATGTGCCACCAGCCTAACTTTATTCCCAGTGTGGCCTTGAACTCACAGAGATCCAGATGAATCTCTGCCTGCCAAATATTAGGATTAAAGGCATGTGCTACCATTGCCTGACTTTTATGTTTAATATAATGGCTGGCTTTTTCCTCTGATCCCCAAGTAAGCTTTATTTATTAGAGCACAAATAAAATATCACCACACTGTGGTATGTGGACACACACACACACACACACACACACACACACACACACACATACACACACACAAACCATATACATCATACATACACATAAATAATAATTATTATTATTGAGATCACCAAAGCAAGAAGCTACAGTGGTTGGCTGGGCCTTAACCAATCACAATATTTATGCCAAGCCTGTGTTCTGTCAGGACAGGTTCACACAGGAAACTATGGGATCACAGGCAGACTGTCCCTCCTAGAAAAACAAGAACTAAACACATGGGTAAAAAGGGAGCAACCCAAGGCAGTTCACAAAACACTCAGGACAATTCTGAACTCAGGGTTACAATACATCACCTTTGCATCTGTAATAGGTTGAATGAGAAATGAACCTCATAGTTTTGGTCATTGAACATTTTGATCCTTTTGGTGCCATTTGGAAAGGCTTAGATGGTGTAGCTTTATGGAGGAAGTCACTGGGAATGGGCCTAGGATTAAATACCCAGTGTTATTTCCAATCTGCTATCTGATTCATGCTTATGGTTGAGGATGTGAGCGCTCAAGTTCTGGCTCCAGCCCACATGCCTGCCTGTTCCCATGCCTCCCCATCACAGTGGTAATGGACTCTTATCCTTCTGGAACCATAATACCATATAACTTCTTATATTAGTTTTCTTGGTCATGCTATTTTATTAAAGCAACAGAAAAGTAACTAATACAGTGTCTCTTGTAAATCTCCTCATTTTTGCTCTTCAGTGACGTCCCCTAGAGGTCTGTACAATCCTCTGTGCCATCTAGTCTGATTCCTCCAAACCACTCACAATGATCCTCTGCTGAAGAAACTCTTACATGTTCAATTCTCTCCTGTAGTGAACCTAAGCCTTTGTCACTCTGCTATATTCACTCACAGTACCAATACTCCTTTAACAGCCTTGAATCTAGCTTTCACTGTTTTTGTTTTTCATAATTTCACATAGGACTACCATATTTATATTTCCCTCTCCAAATCTTCCTTCATACTCCTGATTCCATTGCAAATTCATGGACTCGTATTACAGTCTTTATTATTGCTACATGCATATATATGTATGTATGTATGTATGTATATGTGTATGTATGTATATATATATGTAGCAATAATTAAGTGTGTGTGTGTGTGTGTGTGTGTGTGTGTGTGTGTGTGTGTGTGTGTCCCACTGAATCTATTTAGTGTTGCTCATATGTATGTGCTTAGGGCTGACTTCTTGGGATTGAATAGCACACCATGGAGGTTGACCTGACACAAATCACATCCAGGAGTAGAAGGAGGACTGTTAGGAAAGAGAATGAGCATCAGAGGAGGCAGAGAGACATCCAGGATGGAAATTGTGGGCAGAGGGAAATGTGATGTTGTGTGCGTGTATCTGAAAATGCCATGCTGAAACTCATTATTTTGTATAGGTAAGATATCCAACAAAAAATAAGCTACTTCTGCCTAATTTTGTAAAGATTACTTTACCTATTTTTAGTGTTTTAATGCAAAATACTAGATTTGCTGAAATTTTTAAAACACAGTCAAATGACTTTAGAAAGTAGGAGAAATAAAAAACAAAAACATTTTCAGGCAGAGTGTATACTGACTTAAAATGTTCATTTGCATTAAATTATTCATCTGAGAATTTAATGGGAATGCCTTAATTACTCAGAGAGGCAAATTCCTATTACAATGTGGAGAAATCATGTATAGTTATGATGACTTTCTTTTTATTACTGCTTTAATAACTGCCGACTTCAACTGGTAACAACAATTATATTACTATTAATGTCCATTTGGTGCATTAGAAGTTAAGAAACATCTAAGAAGCTAGCTTGAATACATTTTTTAATCCTTAGGAATGATAAGCTTTCTTATTTTCCCTCTTCCCATCTGGTGAGCTTCAACAGAGTGATAGAGAAAGGAGTCTAACAAATTTAATTATGTGAGCCATGTTTCCAGGACTGATAGATACAGTACTAACCAGAATACATCCAGACTCAAACTTCCAAAGTTGCTTCAGAGTTGATTCCAGAATAAGCTTTGTTTGTTCTTAACTCCCTAAAATACTTCCAATGGCTCTGGGAAGAAGCATCTCCTGCAAATTCTGAAATTACTCAATAAATAGGAACAATAGAGTAATAGCTCATTCTAATTGATGTTTGCCATATTCCAGGCACTGTGCCAAGTACTACAAACACTATTTCAGCTCATCCTCACAACATTCCTGGTAAAGTTTATTCTGCTTCTACTCCCACTTCACCAGTGGTTCTGAACTTCCTGAATGCTGCAACCCTTTACTACGGTTCCTTCTGTTGTGGTGACCCCACCCCCACTCCCCACCACCGCCAACACCATAAAATGATTTCATTGCTACTTCATAACTGTCATTTTTCAACTGTTATGAATCATAATGTAAATATCTGTGCTTTCCAATGGTCTTAGGTGACCCTGTGAAAGAATGAGTCAACCCCCAAAGGGATCATGACCCACAAGTTGAGAATCACTGTACTGCATAGATTAATAAACCCCAGAAGTAGTTTCCACAGATGGCTGGAATCATGAGGTACTGTGTCTCAGTTTCTGAGCCATTAGGTATTAGATGTGGGAAAGTCCCTGCTCAATGATGAGTTTTGCCCTGCTAGGAAAGCTGAATTCATTACTGCCTACAGTTGTCTGGAAATTCACATACCCTAGAGACAGAGCAGCAGAAAGAGGCACTCTCTATCTCTACAGTTATGCAAGACAAAGCATAGAAGAGAGAGTACAGAGAGAAATCCTTTGGCTACTATTACTGCAGTGAGCCACAAGAATATATTATAGAGATTCAGCTGTATATAATAAGCTATACCTTGACCTACCAAGGTGTCCTTCAAGAGGAAGCCATTTATCAAGGAATATCGGTGTTATTTAGCTTATTAATATATATCAGCTGTCTTCTGCTATGACATTCTTGTGTGCCCATATACTACCAGGCCATATGGCAAACAGTTAAGCTTCTCAGACCTACTGCTGATCTACTAGATAACATCCTTACAGGGCCTAGGAGACAGGCCAGTTGTAGATATATGGCTTTGTTTCTTGTGCAAATGAAGCTCAGACCATCCCATTCCTTCAGGCCTAGTAGCATTGCAGAGCACTTGACTCAGGACAATAGGGCTTTTTGCATAACCAGGTACAGTAAAGACAGGAATGGAACTCCTGGGCCAGGGCAGAGTCACATGGTGAGGAGAGAAAGGAAAAGGCAGTTTCTGTAGATGGTAGACAGAGCTACATGGTCAGAGAGAAGAGAAGAAGGCAGAGTTTCTCAGAGCCAGGGGGAAGGATCAAGGAAGGAAAGATGGAGGATGAAGGAACAGAGGACAACGATGAGGTTGAAAGCATAGGAGCTTAGTTAGGTCTATGACAGGGCAGTAGGTACAGAGAGGAGGTGAGGACAGAGCTGAAGCTGTGTAGGTAGAATTTTGTCTTAGAGAAATAAAGCTAATAGAGCAAAGAGCATGGTGTAAATAGATTCTTTTCCCTCAGATAACCCCATACTGGATGTAGCATCTTCCCCAGGACTCTGGGAGGAATCTTCTCAGAACAGGCCCCCAGGAAAATTCTGTTGTAATACCTTTCAAATACCTGTTTCCAGGCCCTCTGAGGCTGGGCCACCATCCCTATGTTCAGTAAACATATAGCTAATATTAATAGTATCCTTCTAGCTGATGCTTCAACTCTGTGGGAAGGGGCTCTATTACTTCCACTTGAGCACATTCATTAAAATTGACTGGAATTCATCTGAGAATTTAATGAGAACACCTTAATCAGGAACCTTTCTGTGTCTGATTAATCACCCATGCATGTAAAGAAGAACCAGGATGGTCAGGGGCAACCACTAAAAACTGAATGTATTACCAGAAGGCTTATCTATTTGTTCAAGGTATCTCTCACATCTAATTCAGTCTCAGTGACAATTCTAAATTCCTTTTAAAAGACATCGGCATAGCAGTGGTATTCACCAATAATGATCACTTGATTCACTTGATATTCTACTATTTAGATATTTTGCCCACATCTAGCCTTGAAAGCTTTTAGATCTCTCTCTCTCTCTCTCTCTCTCTCTCTCTCTCTCTCTCTCTCTCTCTCTCTCTCCCCCCAACACTTTTAAAGATTTGGCATACACATTCACTATTAGATTTACTCTCACTTCATGCTTCAGTGTCCCATCAAACTATAAGAAAATAATTGTGGACAGTAACAGCCCACTGGAAAATCACCCTGCCCCTGGCCTGCCCCTAAGGTTCTAGACTTGGAAATTCTGGCCCCTTATGGCTCAGCATTAATAGTCAAACAATGTTTTATAGTTAAAGGCCAAACAATACTCACATCTCTCTCTGTACTTCTCCACTAACTCACTGGGCATGCTCCAAACACCCTATAAAAGCTGTTCCTCTGCTCAGCCCTCTGCTATCTTGGCTCCCAGTTAGAGGAAACCAATATTCAATGATTTTCCCCAATAAATCTCTTGTGTGAGATTTGTTGCATGGTGTGACTTTGTAGTGATCCTTGGCTCCTGACTGCCAAGATGCCCTTGCACCAGAAAAACCCTTACAAATTGCTTCTAATTAATTTCTCATCTACCTTCCTAATGAACTATGAATTCTAGGTGCACAGACTAAGTTTGTGTCAGAAGCAATAGCTACCATAGAATAGACTCTTAGGAATTTCTTTCTGTTATTATTGTTTCATATTTTATTAGAATATTAGTTATGCATAATAATAGGTTTTATTGTGACATTTTTATAGATGTAGTGTGTTTCTGTCATAGTCAATCTATCCCTTCCCATACTTGCTAATGCCTTCCTTTTCAGAAATTTTTAACTAACTAATTAAACTTCTTTTTTTTTTTTTTTTTGGTTTTTTTTCGAGACAGGGTTTCTCTGTGTAGCTTTGCGCCTTTCCTGGAGCTCACTTGGTAGCCCAGGCTGGCCTTGAACTCACAGAGATCCACCTGGCTCTGCCTCCCGAGTGCTGGGATTAAAGGCGTGCGCCACCACCGCCCGGCCTAATTAAACTTCTTAATCCATGCTTCCAGAAGTTCAGAGAGGCTGAAGAACTTGTCACTATTCACAAAGCTAAGGCTGGGCAAAGAAATTGGTTTTGTTCTTTGTCTTCTTCACTACGCTGAGAATGAAACCCAGGGCTAAGCAATGATAGGCATATACTCTACTCTGGAGCCACATCCTCAGCCCAAGATGTCGAACCTAGTTCTGTCTGTCTCTTTGGCTATGTTTTCCCTCCCTCTCCATAATGACCATAAATCTTCTTTAATTACATGAAATTTTATTTTCCAATGGCTCTAAGACATTAGCAACCATGTAAAGCTATTGAACCTAACACAATATTTTCAGCAATAAAAGCAGCATAGTCAAGTATTAACATTTTTCCACCTCCAAAATAAAATTTCATTATGTTATTGCCTCAAGTTATAGGCCAGGAATAAGTTAAAGGGAAAACCATATTCACTGTATGTATTTTCTTGGAGTATCTCTTTAAATCCTCTTTTAATACAGGAATAGTTAATTAGATACTAAAACTCAGTTCTAAATCTGCCACAAGCAAGACTCCCAGGTAGAAATGCACAGGGGTGTTTTCCTTCAAATCTTACTAAGCTCCACACTCCCTATCTCCTGCCAAAGTTAGGTTGCATTTGGAACATGGTACAACAAACAGAAACCTGGGGCAAAGACAAGAACTGGGAGAAAAGTAATGGTGCAAATGAATGAACTGCAGAGAAAACTTTTAAAATTAAAAACAATATACATCCCCCACAAAATCATGCCTAGGCTTTAAAAATCAATGATAGGCTGAGTGGGCCCATTTGTGGTAGGAAAAAGAAATGTTTCCTCACAGGTTTGTGTGTTATATACTTGGTCCCCAGTTAGCTGAAGGATTTGGGATATGGAGACTAATTACAAGAAGTAAATCACTGGGGACATGACTTTAAAATCTTTAAATGGTCTCTAGTCCCTTTTTCTGTTTCCTGTCTACTATAAGGTAAGCAGCCTCTACTCTATGTTCCCACTGCCATGGTATTCTGCCTCGCCACAAACCCCTAACGAACATAGCCAACAACTTTGGACCAAATCTTGTGAAACTTGGAGCCATGATAAACACTTTCTAGTGCAAGCTGTTTCTATCAGTGTTTTGAAACCATAATGAAAGGGCTGACTAATGCTATACAGGTTGGCCTACTATAATACACTGTGTTTTAAAGATCAGACATATAACCAACATACACAGGTAGCTGACTCTACATTGGAATACAGATTTCTTTTTTAAGATAAAATAGATGATGTATTTATTTTGCTATACAATGAAAATTCTGGAGTACATTATTTTAGTTAACATGTTTTATATTAGATAAAATTTAGATGTGATTCTTTTCTTTCATATTGAGACTATGATTCTTAAATATAAAGTCTATAATATAATTGGGTAATTATGCTATAATTACCTACTTCTGGTAGCATTTGTTTATTGTCTACCCATGACAAATGCAGAACAAACAAGCACAAGCTTCAAACTCTCTTAGGTAAATTCCAGAATGGGAATCTGTGGAAACTATTCTATTTTTCCATTCTAAATGATGTGTTTATTAAATATTCTCCACTAAGGGCAGCCAGTCAGTTAACTTTAAAAGATAAACCAACATAAATACTTAAGTGAGTTTAAAAATTAAGAATATTTGCCTTTTCCTGGAGAATGGTGGAAAGAAACGCTCTTGTTTTTATATATTTACCTATACTGATATTCATTCAATGAAAAATGTGACTATTGGTGTCTGCTTAATCATGATGGTATGATACAGAGTTTTTTAAATAAAACAAAAGGTTTAGTAGCATAATAAAGTTCTTACTTTATTGTTACTAGTTAATAAAAATATTGGCGTTCTTTCTTTCCTTGAAAACTTCTGAATCATCTTTAGATAAAAATGCATGCTTTCTGATATGTGCATTCTCTGCCAACTTCTCCCTCTTCACTTCAAATTTCATTTATTTGTAAAATCATCTATGGAACTGACTTGCCCCTTCCTGCCTGGTCTTATATTCTCAACACTCCAGTCAGAATGGTTTCTTTGCAGCTCAGTAAACTCATTCAGATTCAAGTCTGTGTTAGCCACCATCATCTATGAAACCAAAGCTAGTTTATTTAAAACAGAGAGGGATTCAATATAGGGAATTTGAATTAAAGTTCTGCAAGAATAGGACACAATGGTCCATTACAATGATAAATATAAGAAGGGGGGATAGAAGGAGAAGGACCACAGGGAACCACCACTCTTGTCACCTGTTTTCCACGTATTAGCAAGTCTTAGAAGAGAGCAAAAAGAGAACAGGAATTATCAAAAGCCTCCATCCCCAATCCATCATCACCTAACCTTTGCTCACACTCTTGCTTCTGTCTGGGATGTATTTCCCATGCCAGCATCAATCTGGTTAAATTTGGAAGAGATAACCTCAGGAATGGCTGAGGGAGTGCCTTGAAAATTCACTAAAAGCAGTGAGAACAGAGGGAGAAATTAACAAATCAGCTTTTACAGGGCATCTGAATGCACCCAAAGTCTTGTGACCATGTAAGATGGTCTAAGCTAACAAAGGTAACTAGACCTTGGTTTAAACTTTCCTCCAGGTATTTCCACTTGTGCCATCTCTGACTCGCGTTCCCACAGTTCACTTGTCGCAATGAAAAGCTACACTCATGCTATACAGAAAATAGACAGGCTTTGGAACTCCCCATGGAGCCACATTCCCAAGTAAGTGTCACTATTTAATCCATCTGACAGATCTATACATTCGTGACAGAAAAAAAGCAGAAAGCTCAGCCTTATTTATCAGAACTTGTTTCTGTAACCCAGCCAGACTCTTCATTTTGATTTTGAGCTTCGCAAACTCTGTCTGTGACATTACACTGTGGCAACCCAAGTTGACAATATAACTGTGAATGAATGTTATCTCTTCAACTATCCTGCACATTTACAGTAAAGGAGGTGGAAAGATGCAGCTCTTCTCTGGTTCCGATTAACTTGGGTTTCTTAGTTAAAAGGTATCTGTGGTAAATTCAGCTAACAAAATAAAGGAAAATGAAACTGAGGTTAAATGACTTTAAAGGAAAATTGTAACAATAGTACAGAGCTCCCATCTTGTCCTCATCCAGATTTTTCTCATGTCAACTGTTTATGAAAGGCTAATATTAAAAAAAAAAAAAAACAGGGGTGGTGCCACTTGCCTGTAGTCACAGCAATAGGAGGCAGAGGCAGGAGGATCAGAAATTCAAGATCATCATGGGCTCCCTAGAAACTTCAAGGCCAGACTAGGCTACACAAGATCCTATCTCAAGGGGGGGGGGTCCTATAAAACTCTTGTCAGATCTAATATATTAATTATAATACAAAAAATATTAACCAAGCCAAGAAACTTATTTGAATTCTGCTGGTTTGTCTATCAATGTATTTTTTTTCCTTTGGGGACATTTTCAGCAACTCACATTATATTTAATTTAATCTATATTTGTTTCCTCTGGGTGTCTGGGGCCTGTAACATATCAGGAGTATCCTTGCTTTTCATGATCATGGTGTTTTCCAGGACACTTGGTCTGTTTTATTTTTTTCTTGTATGCCCTTCAGTTCAAGTTTATCTGATATGGTCTCAGGACTGGACAAAATTTATATAAACCAGATAGACCAAATGTTACAAGTTTTTCTCAGTGAAGCATTCTAGAAAGACATAAGATGTTGTCTTGTGACATGGGATACTTACCTTAATTTCTACATGAATGAATGTCTCTTTTTTTTCATGGTAAAGCTTTTATACTTCTCTTTATACTTACTAATATCATGGGGAGATACCTTGTGATTATAAAAGCCCTGGCTTCACATTTTCATCCCTAATTTTAATGTTCACTAATAAACGTTGTCTGCAATAATTATTTGTGGATTTGTATCTAATTCTATTTCCTTTCTTCCTTCCACATAACGAACTCTGCTGTAAAGGAAAAGTCATTCTTTTTCTATGGAAATATTTAGTCTAGTCAAGTATCTATTTCTAAGAGTACAAGCTCAAAATCCTTATTCTATAGGTCCTAATTAAACATTATCTTCATTTTTTAACTGACTTGGTCCAGCTTTGGCTATCAGCAGCTCCTTCAGATTACCTATGTGCTCTTTTAGGAAGCCCCAATCTATTTAAGTGTATTTCTTTACTTTCTATCATAACAAAATATTTCAGGCTTAAAACTTTCCTGTTCAAGTCATGTCATGAACTTTCTCCATGGGTCCCTGACTCCTCTTACTTGGAGGATGGTGTGAAGAAACCAAGATGTAGGCATCTGTAGTGTTCATGAATACTGGAAAGTTCGTGCTCTTAGGACTTCTCAGAGGAAAGTAAGGCCATTCATATAGGCAAACTAATTAACACAGTTAATCACCACCTCTGTACCTATCAACAAATATACCAAAACCATGAGTTGATAGTTTGAATTCCAATTCTAGTATACACATAAAGTAATTTTGGAAATATCAACATACACCCTTATAAGAATCACATTGGCCACTACACCTACATAATATTGAGCATAAACAATTTTGTGTTAGTTCACAGTCTCCAATGAGATGCTGTTTTCTGAATTTACCTGTTACATATATTTGATTCACACCCAAATTGTGCTGCTTATTTATAATGCACATAAATTCACTTGTATTACATTTTGAGTTTCCTTACTTTTTTGTTGGTTTTATTGATGGGGTTTGATATGTGGTGAGAATATGAAACATTATCATAGTCCTAACAGTGAAGATAAATATATATAAAAGCTCCACTCAGCGTATACCAGTGGATAAAAATATATCACAGCTCTTGCATCTGTGGCCCAAAGAACATCAAAGAAGAGGGACCAGAAAAACTGTAAGAGCCAGAAGAGTTGAAAATCTATTGTGAAACAGTCTTTCCGTGAAGTAGCTACATTAAAAAAGACTATAACAGTGGTTACATCTGTAGACATGTTAAGGTGGAAGGGGGAAGTTTCCACAGGGTCCCACATCTAGACAAAGAACTATAGGCAACTAATCAATGCTGAGAGAAAGATCATTAGCTTCACCCAGGGATGAGCACTCTTACTAGTTGTCCAATGCAGAGGGGTCAGCCCTGAAACTATATACACAAACAACAAAAAAAATGGATGAAAAAAGTTGTATATATACATAGGTATGTAACAATAATAATCAAAGAAAAAGAGGCTATTGGCTTGAGGGAACATGGGAGGGGTTTGGAGGAGGGTACCTGGGAAGGGCTGGAGAAAAAAAATTGGAGCACAGAAAGTGATGTAATTCTATTTCAATTAAAAATGTTTTAATAGAATAATTTATTCAGAAAAGTACCATTACTTCCTCTTCCATACTACACAATTTCATCCCTCCCTCCTTTCTATAACTTTATTCTTTTGCCCCCCAGTTTCTGAAGTTCCTTCTTTATTAGGGATATATATATATACAATATGCTTACAATTCTTACAATTGTCCTTTTACTTTGTTTACTTTGTTTATACTGCATTGTGGTGAAACAACTTTTTATGCATTCAAATTTATCCAATACTTTGTTTTATTGCCTCTGGGTTTAGAAGAATAATGATGTCTTTCCCTACATTAAAAAAAATAAGTCATTTATGTACCCTACTATTTGTATGTTGCATTTTTCATATTTAAGTCCTTAATCTGTTTGCTATTTATTCTGGAGTATAAACTAAAAACTAAATCTAATTTTGTCTGTTTTCCAAAATACTACCATGGTGTTCCAGGAACATTTATTTAAATATTTATTGTTATGATAAATAGACATTGAAGTTGTCACCATTATCATAGTGGTCTTCTTCTGTATTGCGGGTTAATTTCAGTTTCTCTTACAGTAGTCTGGCTATCTATTGATGTTCATACAACTCACTGTGTTAGTTTCTGAGACCATAAAAATGTTTTCAGTCTAGTAGTGTTTACTGTCCTCTCATTCTTTTATTTTCCAGTATTTTCTTTCCCATCTACACATGCTTTCCATATGAATTTCAATAACAGCTTACCTAACTCCATAAAATAGCTTTATTGGCATTTCTATTGGAATTGCATCGTGTCCTTGACTTTTCAATCACATATTTGAAAGATTCTGAGAATCCATGGGTGTAATCCATCAAACTGTCTTTAAAGGGTGGAGGGAAATGGCAGGCAAATACAAGATGCAGAGAAATAACCTCTGCCTTCAGAAATAAAAATTAACTACTCACTCTGACAAGGGGGAAGAAACTAAAAAATCTAAAGTGCTTTTTGGGGAACCATCCTTGAGGATAACTTCTTTTTAATGTATTTATAATGTCATTGAAGCTTATGGATTCTTCTTCCATAGAACTGGCTTTTCTCAAAAGGTCACCCTTTGTGTCCACTGTCATTGCCCTGATTCAGAGGCTCAGCTTTTCTCTCTTGAATCCTGGCAGCAAAATCCTAAGACATGTCCAATCATCTTCTGAAAGCTCTTACAGCTGTGGGCTATCTCATTTTCCATCCAGTGTGGCAACCTAAAACCGTGCAGTATTGGATACTTTCAGGAAAACTTTCAAACTGTCTAATGCAGCATTCACAGCCTTTATCATCTGAACTAGCTCAGTTTTCTAGGTTTATCCCCCCCTTCTGCCTTTACCCCTCTTCATTTACATTACATTGTAAATGAAGGGCTGTCTAGGGGCTTCGTAGGTTTGCCTTAAATGCTCTTAATATTCTTCCATTGAAATCCCCTACTTATCCTATGGGATTTAACTCAAATGGAAGACATATTAGGATATGTGTGCTATTCTTCATGTGTGTTTCCTGTGTGCTATTACTTACTCTCTATATAGCACCAATCAACAAAGTTGACAAATTTCTAAAAGGCAGGTACTTGGAAAATTTACTCAGTGCTCAATATGGTATCGTGGCACAGCACAGTTCCCACATTTTGACATACTGATAAAGGGGACTGCTATATAAAGAAAACAAATACACAGAATTAACATGATCCAGGGAATATTAAGGAAGAAAAGTAGAGCTTAGAAAGAACTTAGGCATTAGAGATATTTTAAGGATAATAGTGCATCATTTATCACAGTTGTATAGCAAAACACAGCACATTAGTGGCTATGATAATAGATGACAGTTTCAGAGTGTGTCACATCAATTCCTATCCTGCTTGATTCCCCTTTTGAAAGGAGAACGGGGCCATTGATCTTTATTTGGTGTTTGGGTAAATGAGAAGAGAAAGTCATCATCTTCCAACACAGGTAGCAAGCATCTGCTACAAGATTTTCATAATATATTTCATAACAAAAACATGTCTTTTTATTTTGCTTTGTTGAGGGGTTGTTTTGAGACAGGGTCTCACTGGGCATCTCAGAATGCCATAGAATACACTATGGGCAAGGCCCTGCATTCAATCCAACACCACAGACAAAAACAAATAAATAGAACTCTCCACATAATACAGGGTGGCCAAAAACTCATGATCCTTCTGCCTCAGCCTCACAATCATAAGCATATACCACTACGCCCAGTCCATATATGCTAATATATGCTATTGATAATTATAATAATGTATGAAATACATACATAATATGCTACATGATATATGTATACCATACATAGCAAGTTTCAGGTCAGCCAATGCTACAGTTAGACCCTGTATTTTAGGGAAAAAAAATGGTGCTGGAGAGATGGCTCAGCAGTTAAGAGCACTTGCTGCTCTTGCAGAAGACCTGGGTTCAATTCCCAGTAGCCACATGGCAGCTCACAACTGTCTGTAACTCCAGTTCTGGGGAAGCTTATATTTTCAGAGATTTCAGTTCATAACTGATTGATCCTTTTGCTTTAAGAAGAAAAGAGAGCAGGTTACAGGCAGGGCCATTCAACCCACACCTGAGAAACAAAAAGAAAAAATAGAAACAGAAAAATACCAGGGTTCCAAGACAACCTTTGAGGACACATCCCTAGTGACCAAGAACCACCAAACTATGCCTTACTTAGTCTCAAACAATAACAACTCAGAATGGGAAACAAATCTTTAACTGGGGGGGGGGAGTAGGGAGGAATTTGGGGGCACACTCCAGATCCAACTACACCAATATGGTGTTGAAACTAAGGCTCATGGTCAAACACTATGGATGCTGTAAAGGCTTGTGACTGTGACTCAGGTACAACATTCAGAATAGCTGGACTTTGGCGGGGGGAGGCTCAGAGCTTCTTGGGAAAGGAATGAGAACAAGAACATTAAAGAGAGACTCTTAATAAAATAATAGTATTAAGAATTGAAAGGTTGCCGGGCATTGGTGGTGCATGCCTTTAATCCCAGCACTCAGGGAGGCAGAGGCAGGCAGATCTCTGTGAGTTCAAAGCCAGCCTGGTCTACAAAGCAAGTTCCAGGAAAGGCGCAAAGCTACACAAAGAAACCCTGTCTCGAAAAACCAAGGGGGAAAAAAAAGAATTGAAAGGTTAAAGCCAGGCAGTTGTGGCACACACCTTTAATCCTAACACTCAGAAGGCAGAAGCAGGTGGATCTCTGTGAGTTCGAGGTCAGCCTGAACTACAGAGGGAGTTCCAGGAAAGGCACAAAGCTACACAGAGAAATACTGTCTTAAAAAAAAAAAAGAATTGAAAGGTTAAAAAGATAAAGACTAATGACTACATATTGACTAGTAATTCAATTTCATGTTTTGAGAGCATTTGACAATAGAGGAACCCTCTCTTAGACAGTTTCTTTAAAATCAAACCCAGATTAACTTTAATAAAATGACCATACCACCATTTAGGCTTTTTCATTTATACTCTCAACAGTTACTTATTAAAAAAAAAAAAAACTGGAAATAGTTTAGGCGTATCTGGATCTTACTCAATTATTTTACAATCCAGCAAAGTAGGGTTTCTCTGGAAGATGAAGGAATACAGGCTAGATGTAGCTCTTTCTCTTATGTACTAAACCAGGAAGATCAACAAGATGTACTATTAAGTTCTTTAACAGATATGCTGACAACAATGCATATAATGCTACCAGTTTATGAAAGAAAGGGAAAGTCTATTTATCTGTTGATAGGTACATTAAAATCTCTCTGGAAGGACATAAAAGAATGTCTTTAAGAACACAGAAAAGGAACAAAAAGAGAGTCAATAAGAGAAGATAATTTTGCTACGTGAAGCTTTAAACTTTTTATTTTTAAGAGTTGTGTGAATGTATTATCACCTCAAAACAAATGCAAATTCACACACACACAAACACACACACACAAAACTAGGCAGATTCATAACTTGTATAGAAAAATTTTGTTTTATTTTTTCATGTAGAAATATTATGAAAATATTTTGAGAGCTTGTTGCATAATTCCCAGAGGGAGGATTCTAATGAAAACTTCTTCTACCAACAACCCCTTACTAAGTACCTAAAACATGAGGGTGTGGGAATAGGAACACTGAGGTTGGCTTGCCAATTAAAAGACCTACATCAATGCTGTACATCTTTCTAAGACCCCCAAAATTGAACAGTTAAGCTGCAGAGAGATATTCACTTTAAATGCAAAATGAGAAAGAATCATGATCAGACCAAAAAATACACTAAACTAATTAATGCAAGTTTTTTAATTGTGTGAACACTATAAGAATTGCACACGTTGAGGACTGGAGAGATGGCTCATTGGTAAGAACATCAGCTCACTGCCTTTCTAGAGGACCTAAGTTTGGTTTCCAGCACACAGAACCCACAGCTTACAACCTCCCGTGACTCCCAACTCTAGCAGATCTGATGCCCCCTCCTGGCCTCCACAGATCCAAACATGTATCATATACTCACACATATGTCACATAAAAAATCAAATGAACCTAAAAAAGGAAAAGAATCATAAAATTTCATAAAACTTTGAGTCAACCCAAATCATCCAAGAGCTAAGAGAATTGCTAACAAATTGCTTGGCAGAGTTGATGCCAGTGAATACTTTTTTTCAAGCTGGCAGTTTTTTTTTTTTTTTGGTTTTTCGAGACAGGGTTTCTCTGTGTAGTTTTGCGCCTTTCCTGGAGCTCACTTGGTAGCCCAGGCTGGCCTCGAACTCACAGCGATCCGCCTGCCTCTGCCTCCCGAGTGCTGGGATTAAAGGCGTGCGCCACCACCGCCCGGCTAAGCTGGCAGTTTTTAAAAGGTCTGGTAATTATGAATATGCAACCCATTAAGCTTTGTTACTGGTGGGTAACAAAACAGCATTAACCACAGAGCAGCTTAACACAAAATAGGTGAAGGCTTTCTGACTGTCGTAGCTGTCACCCTCTTTCCTTCTTAGTTCCACCCTTCTGCTACAGCTCTACTTCGTTCTCACTCCCAGTTAACTACATTAGAATAGATATACTGAATAAGCATGCTTCTATGATTGTGGCTCACCAATAGACCTAGAAAACAAGAACTTTACTGCTGTAATATTTTAAGTTGTAACATGGGAGTGAAGTGTAAAAGCAAAAGTTTAGGGAACTAAACTGTGGTGGGCAAAATCTAGAGACTTCAGAGTTTACAAGAACACAGACCTGAAATAACCCAGGAAAGAAAGTTCTCCTCTAGCTGCCTTTTTTAGTAAATTATTATGATGGAGAAGAGACTAATGATAGGAGAAGAATCTAGGCAAGTTCAGTTATAACATCTCTCTGGGGGCTTCTTTAGCTGGAGTAGGTGAGGACCAGGGCATTCATTCTTTGATTTCCACTCACTAGGAAAGACCATACAGTACAGAGCATCTGAGATTCTACCTCACAAAAGGTCTGACACAGATGAACCTGCTTCTAGACTCAGCATCTTCTGGTGCTGTTATGGCTGTTGAAGGAATAGTAAGAGGATGAGGACATGTCTCGTCTGATGCTTAGTTGTCTTCCTACAAATCTCAGTGGTGTTGTGAGATAGAGGTAACGTACATGCAAGTTTGCATTTGAGTTAGTTAGATTCTGTTGATGTTAATGTTGTTTTGTTTCTTGTTTTAGTTTTTGTTTTGAGAGTCATGTATAACCTAGGGTGGCCTCAAACTTACTAGGTACCAAAGGTAGCCTCTAGTTCCTGCTCCTCCTCATTTTGCCTCCCCAAGGCTCAGTTTCAAGAAAATGCAAACACCTGGCTTGAGTTCTTGTTTTGCCAAGCGAATTCAGCTATAAATTCACAGAATTTTACTGTGATTTTAAAAGAGCACTCTTAATCTCTTTTAGTTATTGAATCTTGAAGTACTAGTAAAGATTAAAATTACTTTGCTGAAAATTTTTGTTTACTTTTAAATCTTTCTTTCTTTTTCCTTTCTAACTTTCTGCCTATCTGTATGTCTTCATTCACTCGTTCAGAATAAGGTTGCCTCAAAGTTTTAGTTTCTAAAATATGAAGCTCAATGCTTTGTAAGTAAAAAATGTACACTTTCCTTCAGGATCCCTGTATACAATCCAGGATATTTTCATCAGCTTAACACACACACACACACACACACACACACACACACACACACACACATACAAACATCTGCAAAAAAGATAAGTAAAGGAAGAAATGTCCTTCTGTCATTCTTTGAGATACTGTAATTATAATCTCTCTAGATATATTGAACAAAGAAAGTAAAAAATAATGTAATCCTCAATCCCACCATGAATAAATAAATCAAAACCATGACCACTAATAAGGTATGATGGGATATTTAATAACTAAATTGTCTACTATGCATCAAGCATCTGTTTTAAGAAGAGTGCTGTAGCACCTCCCTCCTGTGGAACATACACCACTAAACTATTTGGATTCCTTCACTCCAGTGGCTCCCAGATGGTGGAGGCTGGCAGTTGACTCATACCTAAGTGTAGTGGAATCAGCCTATCATGTTATGGTCCTCGTGTTTGTACTTCCCACTAAAGAAATCCAAAAACATTTCTATATAGTCCTGTTCAAAGTACATTCACATAAAAGTTGAGATTCCTGGCAAATTTCTCAATTTAAAAAACAAACACAAGCAAAATCTCAAATACAGATGTTAAAAGCATGTTTGGATTCCACTTAGAAGCAAGAACTGCTCCTCCCTGATGTTTATTACCACAGGAAATGATCCCAATCATCTAGGGTCACTTTCTTACATCCAGCATCCCTCCCAAAATACATTCCAAGTCAGTCTTCTCCCTAGCTCATCTAGTTCCACCATGGTACAATGCCACCATTACCTTTTATCTGAATGACTGCAGTGCCTTCCCTAATGGTCTCAGCATTCCATCTTTTTTGGCCCTATAATTTTACACAGTAGTCGAAGCTGCTTTTTAAAACCTGAGTTAGCCACCTGGTTTTGTAAACAAGGTTTAATTGAATCACATTCGTTTAGCATTCCCAATGGCTGTTTTTGCACTAAAGCAAAATGGTGAGGCTAAAATATTTACCATTCAGGCCTTAACAGAGTTTACCAAGCCCTCTCTTAAAATACAAATCACCTTCCCTTTCCAGAGAAAGCTCAGTACTTCTCCTTTGTATTTAGAAAAACACCCCAGACTTCTTACTTTAGCCTAAAAGATGTAAGGGATGCTTTCTGTTCCATTGTGTGTCCTGATTCTGCCCTGTGGGCATGGCTGTGGTCACACTGGCCCTAACCCTGGTCTGGAATCTACACAGAAGATGCTCTCCCTTCTGTCTGGAAGTTTTCCCCTAATCTTTGCCCTGCATACCTCTGCTGTGACAGCTTCTCTCATCAGAACATCTAGCTTGCAATTCCATCATTATCACACTATTGCTTTAGTTAACTCTCAACATGCTTATCTCTTATTATATAGAATGTACACTGGGAGCAGATGTAACATGTTCACAGTAGCATCTTTGTTGTCTACCAAAGCAGGTGGTGTAGTTACTAATTTATATATTAAATTAATGGGAATATGTAGTGGGTAGCTGTTCCAGCTTTGCCCTGGAAGTACTACCCCCATTGAGGCTTCCAGTAACTGTCACGCCTATGAGGTGGGGCCAAGACAGGAGCCCTTAAGACCTGAGATCCGGAAGTGCCAGTTCTCTTGGTTCCTGGATCCTGGATGCTGGAAGTAGATTAAACAGAGTTCTCCAGAGAAGACCACTGGACTGCGCTTCACCTTTCCCAGACCCTGTAACCTATCCCTTCACAAAATAAACCTCCCTTTTAATTATGTGGAGTTGCCTTAATACTTCAACCAATAGGAATAGATGCCACAAGTTCATCCACTTCTTTTCCTATACCAAAACATTACACTATGTTTGAGCAATGAGAAATACTATTATGGTTTGAATATGAAATACCCCCTTCCAAGTTCCTGTATTGAATGTGTGATCTCAGCTGATAATGCTATTTTGGAAAGTTCTAGAAATTTTAGGACATAGGGCTTAGGTGGATGAAGTAGATGATTGGGGCCACGTCCTTGGAGGCTGTTGTTTGTTCTAGGCCCGTTCTGTCTTGTTCTTTGTTTGCATGCCACTATGAAGGGAGTCACTCTACTCTACCATGGCCTCACTGCCAAATGGACTAACACTCTTAAATAGTCAGTTAAAATAAATCCTTCCTCTATTTAAGTTGTTTCCTTCAGACTTCCAGGCATAGTAACAAGTAACTAATACACATATCTACCTAAAATCCCATTCTTAAAGTTTTAGGGGAATTGTTTGTATAAAGTGGACCTAACACAGGCAAGTGGATTTATATACACTAGGGTGTAATTCCCAACTTTCAACCAACTTCCTTACAAGATATCTTTTCCCAAAAACCAAAGTAGAAAAATGCTATTTATTGCCAAGAGTGCTACAGAGGATTAAATCAGATAATTTATGTAAACACACTGGGACACTATTTTGCAAACTTCAATCACATCCCTCCCTCCCCAGACTGAGCTGAACATCCTTTACTTTTTAACCTATCCTGGCCTAGGTCCTTGAGATTAGAATTCCCTATGCACAACAAAAACAAACAGAAATGTGTGCCAGAGATACAAATTTCATAATAGAGCCTCCTCACCAACCTAACTTTTCCCTCCCCTGGAATTTGTATACTTTGTGGAAAGCAAATACAAGTCCCTCTGTTCCAAATAAGCCAAGATGTTTTCAGTAAAAAGTTCACTTCTCCATTGTGTAAATGGAAGGAAGCTTGATGGGTACAACAGGGAAACCACCAGAGTGCTCACTATTGCTTTAGATCCTAACAACTGCCCTCTGTTGGTATGTATGCCATCGTATGACACACAGTACAAGGATCCGATGCTGTTCCACAGACAGATGCTTAGGAGCTTAGCATATTCTGTGCAATTGGTCAAGAGATAGAGTATAGAAGGAGACTTCAAGACTAAGAATCTGGTTCTGACTCAAAGTTATTTTAGATAAGATGATAGACCAGTTAGCCATCTTTGGCTTATCCCAAAGTGACACAAAATAGTCACTCACTCTGTAGGCCATTCATGCTATGTAGCTTAGGCTGTCCTCAAATTGATGGCATCCTTCATGTTTTAGTCTCCTGACTGCTGGGATTGTAGCTGAGCTAGTCACTTCTTGAGAAGAGTCCAGGGCTGGGGAGAGAGTTCAGCCAGTCAAGGACCTACCATGTAAGTCTAAGGACTTAAGTTTGATTCCCAATACCCATGTAAAAGAGCTAAGTGTTGTGGGTAGTATGTGCCACTAATCTTAGCACTGAGGAGCAGATCATCCTTACAGCTCCCTGGCCAGACAGCCTCACCTAATTGGTGAGTTTCAGGCCAGTGAGAGGCCTTATCTCAAAAAAAAGGTGGATAGCTCTTGAGAAAAAATACCCAGCATTATCTTCTGGCTTCCAATCACATGCACAGACTTGTACACACATCTGCATACATGCAAACACACCAAGAGAAGAGCCCAAATTGTTAATTCAAAACAGAATCCTAGAATCCAGTGGGAGAGTGGAGAATGCTATAGGAAAACAAAAACAGTCATCAGAAAGTGAGTTACTATCACATATAACTGGGGACTAAAATGGCCAGAAAATTCTGGGGTTCGAGGTACCTGTAGGTTAACTTCCAAAGAGAAAGAAGCCATGGTGCTTATAAACCATTCATGGAAAATACTGGATAATTGCTGTTCTGAGGAATCGTTAGTTCTCACACTGGGTCAAGTGTGTTAAAATCATCAAAGCAGCCCACAGGAAAATCAAAGCACAAGTTGCCTGTTGGAAGTCTTCCTTATGTGCACGATAAAGGAAAGTCCAAAGGCTATAGAAGAAACACAGCATCCGCCACGCAGGCAGCCTGTGTATATCAAACCTGGCTCCTACACTCCTGTTATGTTGAGTCAGAGGATCACAAAGGAGGTGGCAAACAGGTGTGGAACAGCTGACTCACTCATCAAATAGCAAGGAGGTGATGACTATGGAACAGGGGACACAGTCACGTACAAAATGCATACAACTCCATTTCCCTTTCTCCTGTATTACCCAGGTTTCACAGAGAAATAAAAACAACATAAGAGAGATGGGTGAGAGATTATTGACAGATGGGTGAGTAGATAGATGACAAGTAGGTAGGTAGGTAGGTAGGTAGATGATGATATAGATGCAGACAAACAGACAGATAGATAGACAGATAAATAGAAGAGAGATGATAGATGGTAAGTAGGTAGATAAGTACTATTACTATAAGGACAGAAAATATATTTTATAGGTAGAGATAGATACATATACAGACAGATATTATACATGTATGCAAACATACATACCTCAAGATTCACTATGAATAAACTACTTATGCAATTATGAAGGAGGAGAAACCCATCTTCTATCTGTAAGCTTGAAACCCAGAAAATCAGTGGTATAGTCAGTTTAAGTCCAAAGACCTAACAGTACAAATTCCAGTGTCAGGATAAAAAGAGATTTACTGTCTGTCTCATTCATGAGAATGAAAGGAGATGTATGCCCCCTTTCATTCTGCTGGATCCTTCAATGGATTGGGTGATGTTCGCTCTCACCAGGGAGGGCAATCTACTCTACTGACTCCATTGATTGAAATGTTAAACTCACCCACAAACTCTCCCCCACCCCCGCCGCCTCCTCTCTCTCTCTCTCTCTCTCTCTCTCTCTCTCTCTCACACACACACACACACACACACACACACACACACACACACACACACACTCTGGTTATGCTATGGCCCAGTTAAGATGGCATGTAAAATGAAACCATCAAAGTACTCACTTGTCTGGACACCCTAACTTCCAACAAGACATGTTCCTACACAAGCCCATGAATCCACACAAGTTACAAGTGGTCTTCTACTTAAAGAGTCCTTTCTCCTCCTTCTAGACTCAGCTCAGCATACAACTTAGGCATACAACTGTAAAGCAATGTGTATATCTAGATTAAAGTTTGTGAAGACATATCAAAATTAGTAATATCTCAATATATTGTGCATACAATTAGCAGTATAACAATATCATGTTATATATATATATATAATTAATAATATATCAGATCATATCTGTTTATATCTACCATCTTGTTAACTCTATAAAGACAAAGACTCTAAGCACCTAGCATAAAACAGATGTTCAATAAATGTAATGGACCTAAACAAGAGTCTAAGCAGAAGAACAGATCAAATCATAATATCAGTATTTTAGACAAGAAGGGATAACATTTGAAAATATATAAATACACTCATTAGAGCATGTTCATAAAATATATTAAATATATGCATATGTACAGAAAAGTCTAACATAATAATCATATTTGAACAGTGAAATTTGTATTTGGTTTAGCCATATTTTCCAGTTTTAATGCTATGAAAGTATATTAGCTAAATAATTTAAAGGGTAAATAGGTCTTTAAGAACAATGCAAGCTTCATTACTCATAGCAGAGTCAGACCAGCTATGACTAGCATATTTCCAAGCTAGTCAGGGAAACCACTGAGAACTCTTAACAGCCAGAGTCCATAAATAAGGTGACAGGGAAGTGTAAAAGCCTCCACTTCTGAGAGAAACTTTCAACTCTCAATACATTCTATAAGAGCAAAAGCTAATGATCCCATTCTCAGAATGGAGGCATCTGGTTCTGTATAGGAATCAGTACGTTAGGATTAGACCTGATGAAAAAAAAACAAACAGAAGGACCAAGAATATCAGAGACAAGAGTGTGCATCCTCACTGTTAGTTTCCAGCTTACAGAGAGCAGATGGTGGGTCTTCTCATCCTTCATAATTGCATAACTAACTTATTCATCATGCATCTTGAGGTGTGTGTGTGTGTGTGTGTGTGTGTGTGTGTGTGTGTGTGTGTGTGTGTGATGGTTTATATCAACCCTATCATAAGCAGCTCCAACTTCACAGACTACATTCTTGATTGAATGCAGAGCATTGAATGAGCAGAATGGTGCCCAAAATAATCCAGCTCTTAATGATCCATCTCTGTGTCTTAAAACTCTGGAATATCACTTCATATGTTTTTAAGCTTAAAAATTACATCATTTTCTCCTTCTATTTCCTCCATTTATCCCTCCCATGACTCCATTGTTCTTCTCAAAATCATGGCCTCCTTTTCTTTAATTATTATTGTTACATGTATATAAATGCAGAAATATACAAATATAACCTGCTCAGTCCATTTAGTGTCACTTGTATCTACAAGATTTTAGGGAAGACCACTTTCAGGGGATAGCTGCTAAAGTGCCATTTAAAAAGTATTCTAGCGCAGACTCAACTATAAAGTAAGTTACGCTTGGTTAGTAATGTCTGCAAAAAGATAATACATGGGGCAGAGAGTGCTCTGTGCCCACTTTATTCTTTAGCCTTTAGCAGCAGCAGGGGAATTCGGTATGCACATGGGAAGACGGTGATATAGCACCAGAAACAAAGACTCTAATTTTATAATACATTTAGGAACATTGATAATTTGAAAGATAAAATTATTTTCTCTGAGGAACTGGAAAAGAAAACAGGGGCAGAATACAGATTCCAATTCACTTCACATCCATCTGCCTACTCGTATGCTCTTGATCACAAATCTATAAGGCCCACCCCTTGATGCCTGCCTGTTCCATTAAACCCTCACTTGGCACTGACATTCCTTACCCTCAAATAGCCTTGAGGCCCATTTATTTCTCATCTCCATAGCTGGTACTGTTGGCTTCTGACAAAAAGACATAATGTCTCCAATCAATCTCCTCTTTGAGGCCCGAAGTGTGTCATTTTCCGAGCCTCTCCCATTGAGCCTCTTTACATGTCGTTTGGCCCCAGCCCTTCCTTTCAACATTCTTGATTTATTCATACATGCCAGAGTGACTCACAAGTCACAGGAAGACAAGCCCAGCTGTGTGCCAGAGATAATTATTTCAGAATAATTAAAATGGGCTATGGGCTGCTAAATTAAACACCAAAAGGTGATTCTGCACTTTCTTATCTACCTAGCCCATTCTAAAGAAACTGTCTGCTAGGATACGGGCCTCCCAACCCTAGTGCATTAACCAGCCCTCCTCAGCAGCCTTATTAAGCATCAGCTCTGTGTAGAAATCTTCCTACAGTACAAGAGGAAAACTCTGCTGTGAAGTCAGATTGACCCAAGGTAACCACAAATGCCCCTTCCTGTCAGTGAGATCCTTCTAAAACTGATACTAAAAGTACAGAACTAACCAGGGTGTCACAAGATGACAGTGTGAACAGAGAACAGAAACAGCAGAGACAGCGGGAATGGAAGAGCTGGGCTGCAGTGCAGCTGCCCATCCTTCCTAATCTTCTCACTTGTGTTCTGTAGCCTATTTTAGTGCCTTTCTCTCTATGTTCTCCTCTGTCAGATCAGGTTCCCTCAAGCAGAAGCTGAGATGGGGATTCTTGTGCAAGTGACGCACTGAAATATTCTCAGGGATATAAGGGAGGGTGCGCAGTCCAAGGGAAAAGCTGAGATGCTTTCCAGGCTAATCTCTATCTGAAAACAAGAGGAGCTCAGAAGTATAGAGCACAGTGTAACTTGGACCATGCAGAAGAGGAGAGAGCTGCACTGCATCTGTCAGTCATGGCTGAGGGCAATCTCTGTGTTTGGTGGTAGAGGACGCTGCCATATGTCAAGAACAGTCAGGAAAGAAGGGCTAGTTATGAACCACTGGCACCAGCACCCACAGCAGCTGGGCTATGAGAGGAGGAGAGGCCCAGCAAGGTAATGAGATTGGGAGGACTGAGCAGAGGCAATAGCAGGCTACTTAGTCTTCTCTCAGAGATCAGTCCTCAATTTCAGGCCTGAGCCTGGACAGACAGTTTCTGAGGAAGAGCCACAAAGGACAATCAATCTCCAACACCCTCAACAGCAAGGACAAGGAGGCCTGGTATATGCAGTCCAGGCCCGAGCCAGAAACAGCTCAAGATGATAACCAAATAAGGACAAAGCCTATGACTTGTCCAAGTCTGCCCAAAAATGGGAAGACTGTAGCCCTGACTAGGTCCTAACTAGACCTAGCCAATTAGAACATACTAATATGATTGCCACTCACTTGAGCCAATTCTATCTAAAGTGACCTAACTGCCTTAGAACCTCCCTTTGGCTATGCTTTAAAGGAACCCACACATCCCTCTCCAGGTCTTCATCATCTTGCCTTTGTGTGGGATGGCAGGTCCCAGCATACTAGAATAATAAATGATCTTGCTGACTGCATATGTAGATGATGGTCTTTTATGAGACTTCTCCAGGACCCCAACAAGATCTACACAGGGTACCAATAGCACCTGAAAAACTCTTTAAATTGTGTTGCAGAGTACATGACCCTCTTGAGTTCAGAAGTCACTTCTGATTTCCTGGAGCAAAGAAAGTGTTCAGCCATGAAATCCTCTCTCATAACTACAAGTGAAAATAAGTGTTCCCTCTTACCCTGGTACACTCCTCAGCAGCCTATCTGGGGGCAATGGAAGTACAGAAAATACTATTCTACATCTTTAAAAGCAAGCATCTGTCTTTCTCATTAATATTTTGAAGGTAGTGAGGACAATGATGGAAGCTGACATTTTCTGTACTTGCTATATGCCAGTTATCATTCTCAACGTTGACATGAATACTCTCATTAGTTTTCAAGACTACACTGTGAGGTGGGAATAGCTACCCCATTTTCTCATATAAGAAATACACAACAAACTGTGGTCAGGATGATATACATGAGAGAAGAACAAATTGGAGTTATCACATGACTGGAAATAGGAGAATCTAGATCTCAGTCAAGAGGCTGAGTTCAGAGCCACGAGAACATCGGAGGAAGTCGTGTAAACTCTGGGAGTGATGCATTGGTGTTCAGTCGCAAGGGCATGAAAGACATGCAGGACCACAGGCGCTTCTTAATGCTCTTGTTTCTGTCAGTAACACAGGCCGTGCCTCACAGAACCCAAGTTCCAACACTTGGCTCCCAGCACCCAGTAGATGCTCCTCAGTGAATGTTTATCTAGTGCCTATAACAGTGGTTCTCAACCTTTCTAATGCCGTGAAACTTTAACACAATTCCTCATGTTGTGGTGACCCTAAACATAAAATTATTTTTGTTGCTACTTCATAACTGTAAGTTTTATTGTTATAAATCATAACGTAAGTATCTGATATGAAAGATATCTGATATGTGACCCCTGTAAAAGGGTAGCTCGACCCCAGAGGGTTAAACCATTTGCCTAAAGAATGTTACTTTTATCCCCTCTCTCCCATCATATTACTGGAGGAAAACAAATAAACAAAAAAAAAAAAAAAAAAAAAAAAAAAAAAAAAAAAAAAAAAACCTCTACCCTATCAGCAAGCTGATTCCAAAATTACTAAATTGAACTGGATGGATAGTAAAAAGAGGGAGCTACACAATTAAGATGAAAGAGTGTGGGAATGGTGAAGAGGAAAAGAAGAAACGTGAGACAAAAACAGAGAGAGGAGAGAAGCCAAGTTTCTATTGCTAGGATACACCCAGCACATCCAGTCAGCTGGATGCCTCTAATACATGGCCCGCTTTGATTTGAAAGAGTCAAATGTAGTTTGCATCTGTAACTGGATTTCCTATGCATGCCCAAATCTGAAAAGGAAAATGCTCACCTGAACTGGAAGGGCACTGAATGGGGATGCACATTCGTTTTTCCCTGCCTCTCCAAGCCTCTTGCTTTCCCCAAGTCCCTGCTTTCTCCATAAATTCTCTTTTCCTCAATGCTCGCGCACTCCTTGGATCCTTTAACACCACAGTGCCACCTAGCGTTCCTGCGTGCACTTGGGCGAAGCAAGCCTGGACTGGGACCTGAGGGAGATTTTAACATCACTAGCATGCCACAGGGGGACCATTCATCAGTCCGGTGACAACCCTAGCGAAAGCGAAATTGCCACTCAGCATTTCAAATTGCAGGCTCTCTCTTCTCCTCTACAGGATGCCAGGCTCTTCCTCCACCCCAAAGCATTTTCTCACAAGAATAAATGGGTAATTCAAGGAGAAGGAAAGTCTCCCAGGAAATTAGACATGGTGCCAGGGCAGCCACAGATTTTCTTACACTTCGACTAGAACGATGTGTAGCTAAAAGGAAAAATGCTCAATAGCTTTAATGACTCCTGGAAGTGACCCTGAAGGCTGATGTGCCTTCCTCCTTTTAAGATCACACAGAAGGCGACTGTCGGGTATTGAAAGACTGCAGTTGGCTTCATGCCCTAAAATCATGCCAATCGTTACACACACACACACACACACACACACACACACACACACACACACACACACACACAAAGAGTTATCTGAATGCACCGTGCTTGCTGGGGAAAGTAAATCTCTCTTCAGTTACACAGGCCAGGTCTAATCTCTTATCAGAAAGCAGCCCATGTAGACCTCCAAAGCCATTGTGTCCTACTGGACCAGACTTTAACCATGGAAATAGTTGGTATTACCCATCACCTCAGCCCAGACCTACCTCCTCCATTCTGCTGTGCAATGTAAGGCTGGAAACCTGCAATTGATCTCCCAGGGACATTTATTGACTGGACTCCAGGGAGTTGGGCCTCCACTGGGAGATGTTGAAGGTCCAATGAAAAGGGAAAAAGATGGACACATGGAGATACACACACACACACACACACACACACACACACACAAACTATGGGCTCATTTGGAATTTCTCAGCAGGCTAAGTACCTGACATAAGACAATCTGAGAGTCTGAACACTAGCCAGACAGCAGCAAGCATCAGCCCCAACCCCAGTATGGAGATTTCTGTACTAGATTTTGGTCCTAAGGAGATGATTGCTTCTTAAGTTCCTTACCTCAGCTATTTCCATGTAGAACAACACCATGTAACCAAATTCCTAGATTCTTGTGTTCAGCTAGATATTTCTAGAGTGATTTTGGTCTCTTGATATTGTACAGTAGATGCTGTACACTGATAGCAAGGAGTATAAAAGGCTGAAATGACTTTTAAGAGACCAAGAACTTCTATGTTTTACAAGTGCTACCCACTTCAAGATGGCACCAACAGCAGTTAAGAGCGAGCAGACAATCAGAGGGTTAAGTCATAACTATGCTGGGAAGTACTTTAGGGGTTAAGAGCATTTATTGCTCTTGCAGATAGAGGTCCTGAGCTCAGTTCCTGGCAGCCACATGGTGGTAACTCCAGTTCCAAAGGTTCCGTCTCCCTTTTCTGGCCTCCTTGGGTACTGCATGCACATGCTACACAGCCATACATATAGATAGATAGATGATAGATAGATAGATAGACAGACAGACAGACAGACAGATAGATAGACAGACAGACAAATCTAAAAAGACAGTTTTTAAAACACTAAGTTACTGAGTTACTGAGTAGCGGTAGTGGTGGTGGTGCACACCTTTAATCCAAGCACTCAGGAGGCAGAGGCGGGTGGATTCCTGAGTTTAAAGCCGCCTGGTCTACACAGTGAGTTCCAAGACAGCCTGGGCTACACAGAGAAACCCTGTCTCAAAATATTTTTTTTTTATTTTTTTAAAAACCTTAACTCTTCTACTATCTATGAGCCTTGGACAAACTACATAATCATTGGTCTTAGCTTTCTTATCTATAATTTGGGGGCACCACAATTTCTAATTTTTATAGAGTTATGAAGAGATTAGATGACATAGATTTTTAAGTACTTGTGTAGATTCTGGCATATAGTTAAACTTCAATAATGAATATTTATTATTGGGTTGATGTGGGGAGGGGGGAGACTAATTATTGCTGTGTAGCCAAACTGGCCTGGAACTTGCAATTATCCTTTCAAGTGCTGAGATGCTGGGATTACATGAGTGTATCACCAAGCCTTGCCATGTTCTCATAATTATTATTATTATCAACAGCACAATTTCCCAATGAGGAAGTGCCTATTCTTTAATGTCCCAAGGGTAGTTACTAAGAGAATGGGCTTGCTGTGATAGTTCATTTTAATTTTCAACTTGATTCAGCCTAGAGAGTCTCCATGAGGGACTGCCTAGACTGTCTGTGGGTATGTCTACAGGAGATTATCTGAATTAAATGAGGTAGAAAAATGTGCCCACTGAGAGTTACACCATCCCCTAGGTAGAAGATCCTAAACTGTGTAAGGGTAGATAAAGCAAGCTGAGAACTACCGCACATGTATTCAGAGCACTCTATTTCTGATTATGGATGTGGTCAACACCCCAACTTTCTGCTGTTGTGTGTAACTGCTATGATGAGCTAAACATAGAACTGGGAGCTAAAATGAACCTTTTCTCCCCCACATTGCTTTATCAGGGTGTTTTGTCACAGCAACTGGACAAAACTAGGACAGTTATTAAGTGTACTCATCTCTTGCTGTCTTTCTTATAGGATGACATGGCAAGAATGTTCTTTCCCCTTGACACTGTTCAACCTTGGACTCAAAAGCCTCCAGAACTGTAAAATAAATCTCTCTTCCTTATAAATAATCCAACCTCAGGTATTCTGTTACAGCAGCAGAAATGGAGTAAGGATGCATTTGGGGAGGAAAATTCCAGCTTCTGGGCTTACTCTGAGAACTACGTCTCTGGGTACTTTACTCTGTGAATCTTTGAGATGATGGCAGAGCAGTGGTGCACCTAAGACAAATCTCAGCCAATAGAGAGCTGTCACAGTGAGTCGAGGACCTGGTCATCACTCTGCCACATTCTGATACATTCTAAACAGTTAACATGTGTTGACTCATTTAATTTGGACAAGCCACACAGAAGGTGAATGAACAGATAGGAAAACCAAGACTCAAGCTGCAGAGCAAACAGTAACAAACTTGGTAAAATCAGACAACTAAGCCGTCAGCTGATCCTTGGCCCTGTGTCCTTGGCCATGAAGCTACCTGGTAAGAGGAATAATGATGTAATGAGAAAGTAAAGAGACTGAAACAAGAGAGAAAGTAAGGGGGTGCCATCCTGGAAAGAGGTATCAAATGGCACACATGCTCAGTGCTCTATTTCTTTACTCTCAGGACAGAGGCATCTCTAGAGGTCAGGCAGCACTGATGACTCAGAAAATACCAACTAGTATAGGTATGACAGACCCAAAGGCCTTTAACCCCCAGAGTGCCCTCATACTTTTGAACTTTGAGAAATTCTAAAATTTAAACAACCTATAGGGAAAATAAACATCCATAAGACTTTCCACACCAGACACTGAATTCCATACAAACTACCAATATATAAACTCATTTTCATGATAAAGACCGGTGCTAGGACATATGCACAAAAAAGATTTTCAGCATGGTGCCATCTTTAGGTAGAAGCTTATTGTAATTGGCCCACACCAAGTTCTTGACATCCTTTTGGAGTTAGAGATATAGCTCTGTGGTAAAATATCTGCCTAGCATGTGTAAAGCCCTGGGCTTTTTCCCAGGACTATGGGGGGGGAAACATCACAGAAAATCATTTCTAGTAAAATAATGAAAGCATTTTCCATATCATGACTGACTCCACCAAGGCTTAGTCCAATGGGTCCCATCAACAGCTTTGTAATGAGAATTAAATGTTGGAGAGGCCTCATGAACAACAGGACAGCTGGAAAAAGGTCCCACAGGACTTAGGCAGTGCCAGAAACCCTTCATAAAACAGGGAACTGTGGGAAGAACTCATGACACCATCTAAAAGCTCTTGGTCGTGTGCCTGCATTTGTCAAAAGACAGAATTTTGCAAAAATGTTTACCACAGAATCACTGTGAAAACTCCCACACATGATCTTCTATTACCCACCCACCTGCTTAGAGCAAAGGATTCAAGGCTGTAAGACATCAAGAGTGACTGTAAAAGAAAAAGAAGACTGCCTCTAACTATGAACATTAGAAAGGACTTTGGTGTTGTGTCATAGAAGTCAACATTACTTACCCTAACTAATATATCACATATGCTACATAAAGATACTCCCAATTTTTAACTCCTCCACTTAGGTGCTTTACTGAAAGTAGCAAAATGAATACAAAGGAGACAGCAGGGGAGAGCTGGGAAAATCCTTCTAGGGCTTCCCCTGGACTTGGGTTATAGGTGGTGGGTGGCCACAGCTTGGGCATCAAAACAAATGAGTTTTGAATGATAGTGATGGACATGTTGAACTAAGTGACTTGCCTTATGAGGAGGTATGTGTCCTGCTTATCTCTTACCCACACTTTGTTATTAATAATGTTGTGTGTTTTGACTGTTCTCCTGGGGATCAAAATAAATACTGACAAGGTTTGGTAGTATTTCAAGGTTAGTGACATATAGCAAGTATTTCTCTGTATGACAAATAATGACACAGCCATAGCTTAAGCTTGTCCCACTGGCTCTTATAACTTAAATTAGCCCATTTATTTTAATCTATATTCTGTCACGTGGCTCGTTACCTCATCTCTCCATACTGTTCATGCTACTTTCTCCACATCTAGCTGGCAACCCTGCCTTTCTTCCTCTCCGACTCCTCTCTGTCCTCAGAAGTCCTGCCTAACCTCCTCCTGCCTAGCTATTGACCACTCAGCACTTTATTAAACCAATCACAGTGATACATCTTCACACAGTGTAAAGGAATATTCTACAACACTGACATTTCAACTACAGGGGATAAACATTCTAAAAGAAAAAAGAATACTCAAATTGACCATCAACAAGGATCTCAGAATAGGAAAGGACATATCATTTTCCCGGCGTTTCCTCAGTCTATCCAAGCAGTAGAGTTAGTCTCCTAAATGTGTGGCACACTTATCAGTCATAGTAGCCGATGTATGTGAAGTTCTCACATTGCTGCCATGTGGATGCTGGGAACCAAACCCAGATGCTTAGAAGAGCATCAAGTACTCTTAATCATTAAGTCATCTCTCTAGCCCCTTGGTTAAAATTTTGATGCTGAGTTCTCTAATAAATGAGCTTGAAAATGACCCTGACACAAATGAAGCTCATATCTTGCTCAGAAAAAAGTCTGAAAGATGTTATACATTTGGGTATTTAAATTTCCCACACACTCCATGTGCTCAAGACTTGTTTGCCAGTCTGTGCCCTATTAGCAACCATTAGGGGGAGTCTAAGGAAAGGAAGTAAGGTCACTGGGGATCTGTCCTTGAAGGGGACATTGAAACCTTGGCCTCTCCGCCTCTCTTTCTTTGCTTCATCCTAGCAGCTGTACTCCAGCATATGCTCCCAGATCTCATGTTGACATTCTGCCTCACCACCTGCCTCGAAGCAATGGTGCTGAGCAGTAAAACCTTTGAAACTGTGGCCAAAAGTAATTCCCTTCCTTTTAAGCTGATTGTTTGAGATATATTCTCACAGGGATAGGAAGCTGACTATCACACAGGAAATCATTCCTGATCTTTGACTTGCTTCCATCTACCTGGTAACTAAGAAAGCCAGGCCACTTCTTTCTGTGGCTTTGCCAGCTTTCTGCACACACACACACACACACACACACACACACACACACACACACACTTCTTACAATTCTGGTCCCTTAGGTTTAAGAAACACAAGAAAAATGAGTCAATTTGAAAATATGCATAAATGGTAATACAGTGGTGTACGACTGACCACAGTTTGCAAAGTAAATGAAGTTTTAAAAGACTACCTGCTTCCTTAGCACAGTAGATAGCACATTAGTCTCCTAAAACTTCAAGACTAGAGAGCAATACATAAATGTTTTTAAAAGTGGACTAAAAAGTTTTTTAAAAAAAAACTTTGTCATTGCTGTTAATTTGCCTCTTATTACTATTTTCCTCTGAAAACGGACAGACTGAAAACTATTTCTTTTGCTTCTCACCTCAATATCTTGCACAGCAATTGTCCTTTTCAGACAACTGTATTCACTGAGTACATTTGTAAGGTTTTGCTGCAATGCATCTGGGTAATAAATATGCCCTAAACACAGGAGGCCACAAAAATAAGTATACTTCTTATTCCCAGTTACACAAGTAGTTTGACATTTTACTGAGCTTAGCTTTGCTGGGCTAGGCTGGACTCTCAGATGCAGCTGGTACTCTTCCATATATCAGTCTGCTGTCATCCGACCACATACCTAGAATACGGTGATCTAATGCAAAAGGCAAAACAGCAGCGTAGACACAAAGTCTCACTAGTTGATGAGCTGATAATTGCTGGGAGAAGGAGAGTGGGGTTTCTTTCTCTTTTTAATTGAAAATAGATTCTTCTCTCATATAACACATCCCAATCACAGTTTCCCCTCCCTCCACTCCTCCCAGCTCCCCCATCAGATCCACTCTCCCTCTCTCTCCCTTCAGAAAAGAGCAGGTCTCCAAGAGGCAGCAACCAAATACTATGACAAAACAAAATACAATAAGACAACCAGGCAAACGCCCTCACACTGAGGCTAAACAAGGCAACCCAACAGGAGGAAAAGAGTCCCAAGAACAGGCAAAAGAATCAAAGACACAACCCCTCCCACAGTTAGTAGTCGTAGAAAAATATCAAGCTACAACATGTACACCTGGCGCAGACCCCAGCAGGCCCTGTGCTTGCCACTTTAGTCTCTGTGAGCCCATATGCACCCTGCTTAGTTGATTCAGTGGGCCATGTTCTCCTGCTGCCCTCCATCCCCTCTGACTCCTATAATCTTTCAGTTCCCTCTTCCATGGGATTCCCAGTGTTCTTTAACGATGTGACCCCTATCAGGCCAACCGCATACCAGCACAGGCCCCCACTCCCAAGACTGGCTAAGCAACACAAGCTGGATTCAATGAGAAAAGATAAGAAAAATAAGAAGAAAGGGGGTGGAGTAATATCAAAGTTGTGTGGGATGAGGTAGCAAAATGAAGAGAGCAGTTACGGGAAGAGTTAGTAGAGGTGCAATGAATATGTTCAAAATAGATTGTGTTAAATTCTTAAAGATTAACTTAAAAATATTGTTAAATAGAGGCCACAGAGGAACATTAAAAGTTCTCTGTACTGCCACATCTTTCTATATCCTACTAGCAAACAGGTCATATGACCAGGTCTACTGCTACGAGGATAAGGAAAGAAGCTCCTCCCTCTTTAGACAATAGTTATGTGACCGGAAAAAAAAATATAGCTATGCCATTGCCTGACATCTTATTTCTTTGGCTCACTTTTTTATTGCTTTCCATAACTGGAAAGAAAACTCTATAAGCACAAAGATTCTATTTTTCTCACTATCATATCCACAATAAAAAGCTGTACCTAACATGCAGTAGATATTCCGTAAATACTGTTGAGTGAATGAGTGAAAACACCAATCTATAAAGCAATCTCTGTGACTGGGGAGAAGAGTACTAAAGATAAAATGAATAGCACACCCTTCTGAGCTGGGATTGAGGGATCAATAATACTACCACAATAAAATCGTGGACCAGTGAAGAGCCTTGGTCTATATTTGCAAAACAAGGAAAAGTTATAAAAAGCAAAAAAAAGCAGGGGGGGGCGGGATTACAGCTGTCAAGCATATCACATTTATTCCAATTCCAATGCCATGCAAAGCCCTACAAATAAATGGGACAGGGAGGTCCAAGCTAGATGGAGTCCATTTTAAAGCTCTTATATTACACTAGCAAGAACCCATAGGCAAAAGCCACTGTGAAACTCCTGCTTATTTCATAGGCAAACAACACCATCCAAAAAATACACAAATATAAAATTTATCACGATGCCTAATAAAAACTGCAGCAGGCCCCAGTAGTCTGAATTAATGATCATCAATGAGTGTCGTGGCATTAGAAACGTGAAAGGCACTTTTCTCAAGAGCAGGCATGGAGAGGAAGGCATTAAATCAAATCACAGCACCATGAAAAGGCAAAGGAGAAGTGGAAAGGATAATTTCTCAAAAAGTAACTTTCTGACTGTGAGAATGGATTGATAGTACTATCCGTTCTTTATAGGAAAGTTCCCCACAATGAATTTCCTTGTCATCATGATCTAATATTGGTTACCAGCTATTACTCTCATTCGTCATGTTCCACATCTCTGCCGCAGTATAAACAATATCAGGGATTTCTCCAGTCGTATTTCACAGCACTTCTTAGAGGGGGGTGCATTTTGTATTCAAGTGCAAAACAAAGTGTTCCAAATCTATCAAGACTCGTAAAAACTATAAATGACCTTCACAGATGCCCAGTAGTGCTGTAAAATGTAGGCTGGTTGCTAGAAGCCTCCCTTGCTTTAAAAAATGTACTTGTCCCTGCAATCAGATTTAAATTAGGCTGATATCTGAAACATCCCATCCACACACAACTGTATGTTTCTACTCAGCCTCTATGCTGTTCCTTCGTTGTTAAGACAACTCAGCTCTCAGTGCCCTCCTACTCTTCTTCCCTATAAATTCTCACTGGCTTCCTTTGAGTGCTTAATACTTCTGCTGAACTTTGTATCATCTCTCAGACCTTTACCAACAAACCTCAAGATGGCCACTATTATCATTATTTTGGAGACAGACCAAAGTTCAATAACACTGAGTTAATTGCTTCCTGAATGTCTCACAATTATTACTTAGGAGAATCAAGATTTCAACTTTGATGTGTTTGATTCAAATCCCCACTCTCCCAAATTCTGCCGCAGCTCATCCCTTGCTAGTTATCAAGTTTTGTCACTACTGCTTTCTCCATTCCAGTGTTCCATTCTCTTTCCAATGACCTTAGTCCTGTGTCTGCTGCTATCGACTGGGTACTTTACACTGTTCTCCTGGTTAGCGTCAGCTGTCAACTTGACATAGCCCAGTTATGTGATAGAATCTCAAATGGAGTATTGATGCAATCAAATTGACTTGTGACCATGTCTATGATGCATTGTCTTAATTACTAATTGATGTAGGTGGGCCTAACCTACTGTGGGTGTTGCTGTCCATAGGCTTACAGACATGAGCTGTACAAGAAAGTTATCTGAACAAGCCAGGGAAACAGGCCTATAATCAATATTCTATCATGGACAGTTCCTGCTTCAGTTCATGCTTGAGTTCCTTCTCTGAATTTCCTTGATGATGAATTACAACCAGGAAGTCGTAGGATGAAATCATCCTTTTCTTCTCCTAGTTGCTATTGGATATAGTATTTATCATACCAACAAGAAACAAACTATAACAAGTAATGGGTTATGTGATGTATAAAAATGTAAATGTATTTGTCCAATGGTTCTGGAGGCTGAGAAGCACAACACTACACAAGTGTCTTACAAGAAGTACATGCTGTATCACTCCATGGTTAAAGGGAAAATGAACACACAAAAGGCACAATGGGAAAGACGGCTTAACATCCACTTTCCCACAATCTCTGCATTAATCTATTCCTAATGGAGGAGCTCTCATGGCCTAATCTCAAGAGTTCCACAACTTTACTGACACAATGTCAATTCAATTTTAGCATACATTTGGAAGAGGGCAACCAGTCCATAGATAGCATCAGCATACATTGCCTTATGCTTAAGTGGCTACAACTGTATACTGTGGTGAGTATGTGTTGGTGATACAAGACTATCCTCCAAGCCAAAATGTCACTATCTTTATCATATCAGCTGTGTCTGCTTATAAAAGATCATCACAGCTGGGCTTGTTGATCTTTATAAAAGGAGTGCCAGGGAGGGTCATGGGACCCTCAGCCAAGGATCCAGCCACTCCTCTCAACCATTTGTATACAATCCTCCCCTAACTGTGCAAGGCCTCAGAGAGGTGCTTAACTGCACAGAAGGAGAAGGGCTAAGGGAGGGGAACCCAACTACACAGCCACAGGAGAACCATCATACATGCACACAGGACACAGACTTTCCAGTGTGGCTGCTTTTAACCCACCCATGTTCCTGCCCATATAACACCTCACCCATTGTTATATAAGTAAGTCTAATAAAAAAGTCTTTGTTTTCCCAGAGTGAAAGTTGGTAGAACTGTACCTGGTTTCATTGTTGAGACCTTAGGATGAGGGTATATATATATATATATATATATATATATATATATATATATATATATATATAGTTTATGTATCTCCAGGGAAACAATTTTAGCTATAATGTTACTACAAGTGAGTGGGTAAAAGTTCATGTTCAAGTGTGTTTATGAGTATGATTGTGGGTATGCGTGTTTCCCTGTCAGTATATGAGTGACTCTGAGTGTGAAGAATGTGCCCATGAGTGTGGTGCCTATGAGAGCATGTGAGCATGTATGACTGCATTGTAAATGTGTATCCATCTGAGAGTGTGAGTGAATATGTAGGTGAATGTGTGAAAGAGTGTTTCTTTGTCTGTGAATGTGTGGGTGTGTCTGAGTGTGTTAGTGTGCTTAGTGTGAGAGTGAGGGTGTATTGGTGTGTGATTGTATGGATGTGTAGATGTCTCTGGTATGAGTGTGTTGATTGAGTGTGTGAGTGTGCTAAATTGTATATTTTGGATGTTAACCTTCTGTTAGTTGAAGAGTGGAAGATGTTTTCTCCCACTCTATAGGTTATCCCTTCACTCTGCTCTGTCTTTTGTCAAGCAGAAACTTGTCAGTTTGGGTGAACATAATCTGTTAAGTTTTTAATTGTTTGTCTGTGCCTTGCAAGTACTAGCCACGAAACCAAGACCTGCATGAATATTTTACTGTCCTTATATTTTCTCCCAGTATTTCAGGTCTTAACATTTAAGTCTTTGAGTCTTTGTAGTACATTTTAATATGATTTTTCTGGAATGAGAAGAAGTCCATTTTGCCTTCCATGTGTGTATACCAATTTTCTCAACACCATTTGTCGAAAGGCTTCACCAGTGTGTATTCTCGGCATCTTTGTCAAGAATAAGCTGGTTGTGAATTCAAGAGTTTATTTCTCAGTCCTCAATTCTGTTCCACTAGTATGTGTGTCTTTCTATACCCAAATGACACTATTTGGGGTTACCAAGAGACTCTGGTATATGTCATTTGAAATCAAGAACTTTGATTCTTTTAGCTTTTGTTCTTTTTATTCAGTTGCTTTGGATATCTTTTGTGCTTCCATGTGAACTTTAGAATTGCTCTTTCTGGTTCTGTGAAGAATGTGATTAGGCCATTGGTAATTCAATGGGGATTATATTTGCCTGCAAATGGCTTAGGGCAGTACAGCCACTTTAACAAGATTAATTCTTTCAATCCATGAACACAGAAAGTCTTTCCATCTTTTTGTGTCTACTTCAATTACTTTCATCAGTGTTTTGTGGTTTTCACTGTAGAGGTCTTTCACTTCCCTATTTAAATTTATTTCTATGTATTTTGGTAGTTATTATGAATTATATTGTTTATATGAATTCTTGTTCAGCAAATACATAAAAGCTACATAGAAAGGCTACTGATTTCATATGTTGATCTTCTATTCTGCTGCTTTTGCTGCAAGTGTTTGTCAGACTTGAATCTTTTCTGAATTAGACTTCATGAATTATTAAGTAAAGAACTGTAACATGCCACCAGACCTTAGCCCAACTGACTCCATGTTAGAGGCACCATTCTGACCTTACACCTACCAAATGGGAACAAAGACTTAATCCATCAAAGAAATAGTCTATAGTTCCAGGAAAGTCCCTAAATGTACTAAACTTGGTTTGTTTGGGGGTTGTTTTGTTTTATATTGTTTTTCGTTTTGTTTTGTTTTTTTGGAGGGAGGGGCTCTGTAGTTCCATTTCTTGCTAACTCAAGTGTGACAGCCAGGATGGGCTATTGTTGTTTTGTTTTGTTTTGTTTTGTTTTTTGCATATAGACTGTAAAGGCTCAAGGATACATGATTCGGGCAAGTTTGCATGTAGTTTCCATGTGGCAATAAAGACTTTCTTTTTGGTTTTAAGAATGTCTGTGTGGTAGTCTTGATGAGCTTACTTTGTAATATTCTAGAGGCCCCATCGAGATCCCTGGAGACTGAGATGCCAGGACACTAGGGGTCTGATGCCCTCTGGGACAATAGTACAGAAAAGAAGCAGTTCCTAGGGATTACACTGCCTGAGACATTCCAAGGCCCTGAAAACTTCTCCCACCTCTAGTCCTAATGCCTCAGAGGATTCTAAAATGGGAAATTACAGAAAGTCATCTGAATTTGTCCTCTCTCCAGAGATAAGTCTATTTATTATGCCTTCTGAATGTAATATTTAGGAAAGGCTGGATGCAAACCAAGTTCCAGTGTCTGGATTCACATAAAACATAACTGAATTCTCTTGTTTAAGACTGTGTGGCTGCTTCTGGTTGTCTTTACTGTTTGTCTGACTGTGTTTCTCTCTGTGAGTTTCTATCAGTTCTGTTGATTGGGGAAATAGATCTAGAATGGGAGGAGGATTGAACAGTTCCAAGAAACCATCAAAGTGCATGTTAAAACACTTCAAGAAAATGACAGACCTTCTGTGAAATTGGCCCTCCTTTGGAGTCAGGTGGCCCAGTGAAGGATCTCTGAACCACCAGACAGTTTGGGCCATCTGGACCCCAATCATCCCAACCACTTTCCTTATATGGCTTTCTCTGGCCCAAGACCCACCCAGCCTGGCTTAATATCCGTGCCCTCTTTTGGGGACCCAAATCCTCTTAGTTCAGGCAAGTTGCATGGAGAAACAAAAAGCTCTGCCTGTTCTCTCAGCCCTGCCAGAAGAAATTGACTTTTCCCTTCCATGTGCCCTAGTGTGGACCCTAACCATGCCCAGGGTGGGGGTGGAAATATTTCCCCTGGGAGTGCTTCGGAGAGGGTAGTAATAGTCTCTTCTAATTCAGGTCCCTCAATGACTATGGCTATAGGAATTCTGGGAGGAATTTCCCTGGAGCAAAGGAAGCCCCCATCCTCCCTCTAAGGGAGGTGGCCCTAGAGGGTCCAAGATCCAAAGTTTCTACCTCTGTCACTTTCATGGTTTATGCCTTCTTTTCAAGCAGTGATCTGTATAATTGGAAAACTCAGACCCTGCCATTCTCTGAGAAGACTCATAATCTCCTTAGTCTCCTTGAGACTGTCTTTTACAACTACCAGCTAACCTGCTATGATGGCCAGAAGCTCCTGGCCATTCCCTTCATGGGTGAGGAGCATGAAAGACAAAGGGCTATAAGACTAAGGGTTGCATGAATTGGGCAAGTTTCCCATGCAGCTGCCAGCTGGCAATAATATCTTTGATTTTGGCTTTAATAATATCCATGTGGTAGTCTTACCTCACAAAAGAACCATATCATCTAGAGGCAAGAATAATTTGATTTCTGCTTGCCCTGTATTTCATTCTTGTTTTCCTTTCTCTTCCTTATGGTGCTGGCAAAGTACCTAAGCACTGTATTAAAAAGGAATAGATAGTAGACACTCTGGTCTCAGTTCTGATTCTGATTCTAGAAGTAATTCTTTCAGTTATCCCCTATGCAGTACCATAATATTGGCTATATGTTTTCTTTAAATAGCCTTTGTTGTGCTTAGGAACATTCTTAGTTTTTAAGGGCTGTGCTGTGGGATGTTCTGTATGTCCTGTGGGAGCCCGTTCTTGGGTTCCTCGTGGCTTTACCCAGCAGGTCCGCATAGAGGATGATTAGGACCACGGGCCTGAGTGCAGGTGTCTGAGATGGTCTGCACTTGGCTGTGCTAGGGGATGGTCTATATGTCAAATTGCTCTGATTGGTCAATAAATAAAACACTGATTGGCCCATGTCTAGACAGGAAGTATAGGCGGGACTAACAGAGAGGAGAAATAAAAGAACAGGAAGGCAGAAAGAGTCACTGCCAGCTGCCACCCTGACAAGCAGCATAAAAAGATGAGATGCCAGTAAGCCATGAGCCGCATGGCAGGGTATAGATTTGTGGAAATGGATTAATTTAAGCTATAAGAACAGTTAGTAAGAAGCCTGCCACGGCCATACAGTTTGTAACCAATATAAGTCTCTGTGTTTACTTGGTTGGGTCTGAGTGGCTGTGGGACTGGCGGGTGACAAAGATTTGTCCTGACTGTGGGCCAGGCAGGAAAACTCTAGCTACAGGGCTGCTTTTTTTTTTCAATCAAAGGTATTTTCCGTATCAATTGAAGTGATCATTCAATGTTTTCTCTTGATTCTATTTACATACTCTATGACATTTATTGATTAGCATATGTTGAATTATCATTGTATTCCTGAAACAAAAGTAATTTCATCATGGTGTATGATCTCTTAAAGACATGTTGAATTCAGTTAACAAATATTTTAATATTTTAATTAGAATTTTTCTGTATATATTCATCAGGTAAGTTGGACTACAGGTTCTTTTCCCTGTTGTCTCTTTAATTGGTTTTAGTATCAGGACAGCATTAGCTTTATATAAAAAGGTTGGTAGCATTCTTCTATTTTATGGGATAATTTAAGGAGGATTACATTAGTCTCTTTAAAGAGTCTAGTAGAGTGCAATGGTAGATACCCAGCCTTTGTTTTGGAGATTATTACTGCTTCAATCTTGCTGTGGGATGTTCTGTATGTCCTGTGGGAGCCTTTCTTGGGTTCTTTGTGGCGTTACCCAGCAGGTCCGTATAGAGGATGATTAGGACCATGGGCCAGAGTGCAGGTGTTTGAGATGGTCTGCACTTGGCTGTGCTGGGGGATGGTCTGTATGTCAAGTTGTTCTGATTGGTCAATAAATAAAACCTGATCGGCTGTGGCTAGGCAGGAAAGATAGGTGGGACTAGCAGAGAGGAGAAATAAAAGGACAGAAAGGCAGAAGGACTGTGCTGCAGCCGCCGCCATGACCAGAGACGCTGCAGCCACTGCCATGACCAGCAGCATGTGAAGATGCTGGTATGCCACCAGCCACGTGGCAAGGTATAGATTTATGGAAATGGACTAATTTAAGCTATAAGCACAGTTAGCAAGAAGCCTGCCACGGCCATACAGTTTGTAAGCAATATAAGTCTCTGTGTTTACTTGGTTGGGTCTGAGCGGCTGTGGGACTGGCGGGTGACAAAGATTTGTCCTGAATGTGGGCAAGGCAGGAAAACTCAAGCTACAAATGGCGCCCAACGTGGGGCTAAAGAAAAAAAGGGAAGAAAAAAAAGAGGGACTAAAGAAAAAGGACAAATGAACAGGGATAAAGGCCGGTGTTATGAAAAAAATAAATAAATAAATACTAAAGACAAAGTCCCTTAACCAAGAGGCGCTCCAATAAAGTGTGATCTGAGAAGAATCCTCGCGTGGTGGTAAAGAGGATTCAGAACTCAACACACGGAGCGGTGACGTCGGTAAGTTCTCCAGGAACGGTGACGTCGGTAAACGCCCCACAGTTCCTAATTCTCTCTCTCAAATGAGCGGCAGCCACCGGTTTGCGTTACTGGCGGGTTCCTGGCGTGTGCGCTTAACCTGCAGTAAGGCGGAAATGAGGCCTCTGCAAGTGGCACATTAAGCTGCGTGGTGGATTTAGCCTTTGCTAGTTACAAAACAAAAAAGGTTTCTGGGCTACACGCTGCTTGGATAAAAGCACAGACCCACGATGGCTCCCAGAGCTGGTGGAAAACGTACCACTGCCATGTTGGGAAATTGAAGGCGGCGGAGCCAGCAGCCACAGAGCTGTTTCAGGCTTAGAAGGCTACAGTTTAAAGCAATAAGTTTGCAATAAGACAGATTCAGATGGAACAAGACTTTAAATGCTTTACAATGTGTGTAAAAATGTACATAGTCTTGGAAGAGAGAGGAAAAGGAACATAGACAGTTATATAAAGAAATAGAAAGTTTAAAAAAATAAAGTCTTTAAAGAGAAAGTAAAAGTAATATAAAAAATAAGCCATGTAAAGATAGATATCACACAGAGAGTTTGGATTATATTGTCTTTGGAATTTTTAACTGCAGAAAAACATTTGATCGTAAAAGATGTTGAGTTAAACCAATATGTATATATTAAAGATATCCTGACTTTAAAATTTGGATATAAGGATGTGTTACTTTGGAAAGGAGACTCTGCTTTTGTCTCTACAGAAAGCCAGAGGCTATGGATTTGTTCCAGATTAAGATACATCAGGTTTGACCAGCCAAGACCCCCTGAAAGGTCTCCGATGACACCATGGCCCAGATGATTCAACATCCAGAATCGTTTCAAGGCAACTGGCTCAGACGATACAGCCTCACGGACTACTCCATGATCCTAAAATTTTCTTTGCATCCCATAAGATACAGCGCCCCCCTCCAGCAGGAAGTAGTTAAGAGAAGCTATGCCCAAATTCCCAAATATACCAAGCTGGCTTTGGAGATGTGTAAAAGTTAAAACCTTCCTTTTTTTAAAAAAAGAAAAGGGGAAGTGCTGTGGGATGTTCTGTATGTCCTGTGGGAGCCCTTCTTGGGTTCTTTGTGGCGTTACCCAGCAGGTCCGTATAGAGGATGATTAGGACCATGGGCCTGAGTGCAGGTGTTTGAGATGATCTGCACTTGGCTGTGCTGGGGGATGGTCTGTATGTCAAGTTGTTCTGATTGGTCAATAAATAAAACCTGATCGGCCGTGGCTAGGCAGGAAAGATAGGTGGGACTAGCAGAGAGGAGAAATAAAAGGACAGAAAGGCAGAAGGACTGTGCTGCAGCCACCGCCATGACCAGAGACACTGCAGCCGCTGCCATGACCAGCAGCATGTGAAGATGCCGGTATGCCACCAGCCATGTGGCAAGGTATAGATTTATGGAAATGGACTAATTTAAGCTATAAGCACAGTTAGCAAGAAGCCTGCCACGGCCATACAGTTTGTAAGCTATATAAGTCTCTGTGTTTACTTGGTTGGGTCTGAGCGGCTGTGGGACTGGCGGGTGACAAAGATTTGTCCTGAATGTGGGCAAGGCAGGAAAACTCAAGCTACACAATCTCACTGTTCACTGTAGGTCTATGTAAGTTCTTTGTAGCCCTGTCATTTACTTTTAGTTAGAAATTATTAATTTCTTTTAGATTTTCAAATTTATTTGAATACAACTTTTTTTTTTAAGTAAATTTATTTTACAACATCATTTAGTTCAACATAATAGCCACAGATTCCCCTGTTCTCCCACTCTCGCCCCCCTCCCCTCCCCCCATCCCACCCCCCATTCCCACCTCCTCCAGATCAAGGTCTCCCCCGAGGACCGGGATCGACCTGGTAGACTCAGTCCAGCCAGGACCAGTCCCCCCCTCCCAGACCGAGCCAAGTGTCCCTGCATATGTCCCAGGATTCAAACAGCCAACTCATGCAACAAGCCCAGGACCCGGCACCAACACACGGCTGCCTCCCAAACAGATCAAGCCAAATGACTCTCTCACCCGTTCAGGGGCCTGATGCAGTTGGGGGCCCCTCAGCCTTTGGTTCATAGATCCTGTGCTTCCATTCGTTTGGCTATTTGTCCCTGTGCTTTATCCAACCCTGGCTTCAACAATTCTCGCTCATATAAACCCTCTTCTTTCTCACTAATTAGACTCCCAGTGCTCCACCAGGGGCCCAGCCATGGATGTCTGCATCCAGATTCCTCAGACCTTCCTTGGATGGGGTTTATGGCACAACTAACAGGGTGTCTGGCCATCCCATCACCGGAGTAGGTCAGTTCCTGCCGTCTCTCATCCATTGCCAGCAGTCTTTTCTGGCGGTATCTTTGTGGATCTCCGTGGGCCTCCCTAGCTCTCTGCTTCCTCCCCTTCTCATGTGGTCTTCATTTACCATGGTCTCCTATTCGTTGTTCTCCCTCTCTTTTCTTGATCCAGCTAGGATCTCCCACTCTCTTTCCCTCGACCGTCGCTCTTCATTGTTCCCACTCATGACCAGGTTGTTCATGTAGATCTCATCCATTTCTCCATGTCTTTTTTGGGGTCCCGTTTTCCAGGTAGCCTCACTGGTGATGTGAGTAGCAGTTCAGTCTTCCTTGTTCCACATCTAGTATCTTCCTATGAGTGGGTACATACCATATTTGTCTTTCTGAGTCTGGGTCACCTCACTCAGGATGATTTTTTCTAGATCCATCCATTTGTCTGCAAACCGTATGATGTCATTGTTTTTCTCTGCTGAGTAGTATTCCATTGTGTATATGTGCCACAATTTATTTATCCATTCTTCAGTTGAAGGGCATCTAGGTTGTTTCCAGGTTTTGGCTATTACAAACAATGCTGATATGAACATAGCTGAGCAAGTGCTCTTGTGGTATGATTGAGCATTTCTTGGGTATATGCCCAAAAGTGGTATAGCTGGATCTTGGGGGAGATTGATTCCCAATTTTCTAAGAAAGCGCCATATTGATTTCCAAAGTGGTTGTACAAGCTTGCATTCCCACCAGCAGTGGAGGAGAGTTCCTCTAGCTCCACAACCTCTCCAGCATAAAGTGTCTTCAGTGTTTTTGATCTTAGCCATTCTGACAGGCGTAAGGTGGTATCTCAGAGTTGTTTTGATTTGCATTTCCCTGATGATTAGGGATGTTGAGCAGTTCCTTAAATGTCTTTCAGCCATTTGGGTTTCCTCTGTTGAGAATTCTCTGTTTAATTCTAAAGCCCATTTCTCAATTGGACTGTTGGTCGTTTTGATGTCTAATTTCTTGAGTTCCTTATATATTCTGGATATCAGTCCTCTGTCACCTGTGGGGTTGGTGAAGATCTTTTCCCATTCAGTAGGCTGTCGCTTTGCCTTGTTGACCGTATCCTTTGCTCTACAAAAGCTTCTCAGTTTCAGGAGGTCCCATTGATTGATTGTTTGTCTCAGTGTCTGCGCTACTGGTGTTATATTTAGGAAGTGATCTCCTATGCCAATGCGTTCAAGATTACTTCCTACTTTCTCTTCTAGCAGGTTTAGAGTAGCTGGATTTATGTTGAGGTCTTTGATCCACTTGGACTTAAGTTTTGTGCACGGTGACAGATATGGATCTATTTGCAGCCTTCTACACGTTGATATCCAGTTATGCCAGCACCATTTGTTGAAGATGCTTTCTTTTTTCCATTGTACACTTTTGGCTTCTTTGTCAAAAATTATATGTCCATAGGTGTGTGGGTTAATGTCAGGGTCTTCAATTCGATTCCATTGGTCCACATGTCGGTTTTTATGCCAATACCAAGCTGTTTTTATTACTGTAGCTCTATAGTAGAGCTTGAAGTTAGGGATTGTGATGCCTCCAGAAGTTGTTTTATTGTACAGGTTTCTTTTAGCTATTCTGGGTTTTTTGTTTTTCCATATGAAGTTGAGTATTATTCTTTCCAGGTCTGTGAAGAATTGTGTTGGTATTTTGATGGGGATTGCATTGAATCTGTATATTGCTTTTGGTAAGATTGCCATTTTTACTATGTTAACCCTGCCTATCCATGAGCATGGGAGATCTTTCCATTTTCTGACATCTTCTTCAATTTCTTTTTTCAGGGACTTAAAGTTCTTGTCATATAGGTCCTTCACTTGCTTGGTTAGTGTTACCCCAAGGTATTTTATGTCATTTTTGGCTATTGTAAAGGGTGATGTATCTCTAATTGCCTTCTCATCTTCTTTGTCCATTGTATATAGGAAGGCTACTGATTTTTTTGAGTTGATCTTGTATCCTGCTATGTTGCTGAAGGTGTTTATAAGCTTTATCAATTCCTGGGTGGAATCTTTGGGGTCACTCAAGTATACTATCATGTCATCTGCAAATAGGGAAAGCTTGACTTCTTCCTTTCCAATTTGTATCCCCTTAATCTCCTTATGTTGTCTTATTGCTCTGGCTAGAACTTCAAGTACTATATTGAATAAGTATGGGGAGAGTGGACAGCCTTGCCTCGTTCCTGATTTTAGTGGAATTGCTTTGAGTTTCTCTCCATTTAATTTGATGTTGGCTGTTGGTTTGCTATATATTGCCTTTATTATGTTTAGGTATGTTCCCCGTATTCCTGATCGCTCCAAGACTTTTATCATGAAGGGGTGCTGGATTTTGTCAAATGCCTTTTCTGCATCTAGTGAGATGATCATGTGGTTTTTTTCTTTGAGTTTGTTTATATGGTGTATTACGTTGATGGACTTTCGTATGTTGAACCACCCTTGCATCCCTGGGATGAAGCCTACTTGATCATGGTGGATAATTGTTCTGATGTGTTCTTGGAGTCTGTTTGCCAATATTTTATTGAGTATTTTTGCATCAATGTTCATGAGGGAGATCGGTCTGTAGTTCTCTTTCTTTGTTGTATCCTTGTTTGGTTTAGGAATCAGGGTAATTGTAGCCTCATAAAAGGAGTTTGGTAATGTTCCTTCTGTTTCTATTATGTGGAACAATTTAGAGAGTATTGGTATTAACTCTTCTTTGAAGATCTGGTAGAATTCTGCGCTGAAACCATCTGGTCCTGGGCTTTTTTTGGTTGGGAGACTTTTAATGACTGTTTCTATTTCCTTAGGGGTTATTGGGCTATTTAAATAGTTTATCTGGTCTTGATTTAACTTAGGTATGTGGTACTTATCCAGAAAAATGTCCATTTCTTTTAGGTTTTCCAGTTTTGTGGAGTAGAGGTTTTTGAAATATGACCTTATAATTCTCTGGATTTCCTCAATGTCTGTTGTTATGTCCCCCTTTTCATTTCTGATTTTGTTGATTTGGATTCTCTCTCTCTGTCTTTTGGTTAGTTTGGATAAGGGCTTGTCTATCTTGTTGATTTTCTCAAAGAACCAACTCTTTGTTTCATTAATTTTTTGTATTATTCTCTTAGTTTCTAATTTATTAATTTCCCCTCTCACTTTGATAATTTCCTGGCGTCTATTCTTCCTGGGAGACTTTGCTTCTTCTTGTTCTAGAGCTTTCAGGTGTGCTGTTAAGTCACTAGTGTGAGATTTCTCCAACTTCTTTATGTGTGCATTTAGTGCTATGAATTTCCCTCTTAGCACTGCTTTCATAGTGTCCCATAAGTTTGGGTATGTGGTGTCTTCATTTTCATTGATCTCTAGGAAGTCTTTAATTTCTTTCTTTATTTCTTCCTTAACCCATTGGTGATTTAGTTGAGCATTATTCAGTTTCCATGAGAAAGTAGGTTTTCTGTAGTTTTTGTTGTTGTTGAGATCTAACTTTAACCCATGGTGGTCTGATAGAACACAGGAGGTTATTCTAATTGTTTTGTATCTGTTGAGATATGCTTTGTGGCCAAGTATGTGGTCAATTTTAGAGAAAGTTCCATGGGGTGCTGAGAAGAATGTATATTCTTTCTTGTTAGGATGGAATGTTCTGTAGATATCTATTAGGTCCAATTGGGTCATGATATCAGTTAAGTCCTTTATTTCTCTGTTAAGTTTCGATTTGGGAGATCTGTCCAGTGGTGAAAGTGGGGTGTTGAGATCTCCCACTATTAATGTGTGGGGTTTTATATGTGGTTTAAGCTTTAGTAATGTTTCTTTTACATATGTGGGTGCCCTTGTGTTTGGGGCATAAATGTTCAGAATTGAAACTTCATCTTGGTGGATCTTTCCTGTGATGAATATGTAATGTCCTTCTTTATCTCTTTTGATTGATTTTAGTTTGAAGTCTATTTTGTTGGATATCAGTATGGCTACCCCTGCTTGTTTCTTAAGACCATTTGATTGGAAAGTCTTTTCCCAGCCTTTTATTCTTAGGTAGTGTCTGTCTTTGAATTTGAGATGTGTTTCTTGTATGCAGCAGAAAGTTGGGTTCTGCTTTCGTATCCATTCTGTAAGTCTATGTCTTTTTATAGGTGAATTAAGTCCGTTGATATTAAGGGATATTAACGACCAGTGATTGTTCATCCCTGTCATTTTTGGTGGTAGTGTGTGTGTACTTCCCTTCTTTGGGGTTTACTGTTGTGGCTTTATCTATTGCCTGTGTTTTCGAGTGTGTATCTGACTTCCTTCGGTTGGAATTTTCCTTCTAGTGCTTTCTGTAGGGCTGGGTTTGTGGATAGGTATTGTTTAAATCTGGCTTTGTCTTCGAATGTCTTGTTCCTTCCGTCTATGATGATTGAAAGTTTTGCTGGGTATATTAGTCTGGGCTGACATCCATGGTTTCTTAGTGTCTGCATTACATCTGTCCAGGTCCTTCTGGCTTTCAAAGTCTCCATTGAGAAATCAGGTGTTATTCTGATGGGTTTACCTTTATAGGTCACTTGGCCTTTTTCCTTGGCTGCTCTTAATATTCTTTCTTTATTCTGTACATTTAGTTGTTTAATTATTATGTGTCGAGGGGACTTTTTTTGGGGGTCTAGTCTGTTTGGTGTTCTATAGGCTTCTTGTATCTTCATAGGCATTTCCTTCTTTAAGTTGGGAAAGTTTTCTTCTATAATTTTGTTGAATATATTTTCTGTGCCTTTGAGTTGGTATTCTTCACCTTCTTCTATCCCTATAATTCGTAGGTTTGGTCTTTTCATGGTGTCCCAGATTTCTTGGACATTTTGGTTCATGACTTTGTTGGCTTTAGTGTTTCCTTCGACTGATGAAACTATTTCTTCTACTGTATCTTCAATGCCAGAAATCCTCTCTTCCACCTCTTGCATTCTGTTGGTTATACTTGCATCCGAAGTTCCTGATCTTTTACTCAGGGTTTCTATTTCCAGCATTCCCTCTGTTTGTGTCTTCTTTATTTTTTCAATTTCCTTTTTCAGTTCTTGGCCTGTTTCCTTTGTTTGTTTCATTGCTTTTTCATGATTTTCTTTCAGTGTTTTATTGTTTTCTTCCAGGACTTTAATGTTTTCTTCCAGGACTTTAATGTTTTCTTCCAGGACTTTATTATTTTCTTGGAGGGCTTTATTGTTTTCTTCTAATTTGTTTGCTCTTTCCTCTAGTTGTTTATAGCGTTCTTCCAATTTCTTGTCTTTTCCTCTACACAAGCCTCTACCTTCTTCATGAAGTTACTCATAAGGCTACTTTCTTCTGCTTCTTCCAATTTTTGGTGTTCAGGTCTAGATGTTGGAGGCGGGCTAGGTTCTGGTGATGCTGTATTGCTCTTCATTTTGCTGTATGTACTTCTGCCTTGACGTCTGCCCATCTCCTTGTGGTTCTTTCTTCGTCTTATCAGTGTACTTGTTTCAGAAAGAGCTGACAGATTCAGGAAGACTCTCTCTTTTGTCCAAAAGGGAGTTCTCTTGTCCAACTCTCTGGTCCAGAAGGGAAGTCCGGGGCGGGCTCTGGTCCAGAATGGCAATCGGGGCAGGCTGGGAGCTGGGGGCCGGTCTCTAAGTCTCAGGAAGTGGCTGGAGTCGCGGGCAGATGGGCGTGGGGGCAGGGCGCGGAGATTGCAGGGGCTGCCGGGGGGCTTGGAAAAGGGGATCCCTCCCGCGGGGCTAGAAGGGGAGCTGTCCGGTGGCCAGAACCTGGTGCCAAGTTGGGCAGGTCTTCCCGGAGTGGCTGGTGTCCAGGGATGGGTCCGGGTTGGATCCGGGTACTCACCTCTGGACCAGAAGGGAAGTCGGGGCAGGCTGGGAGCTGGGGGCCGGTCTCTAAGTCTCAGGAAGTGGCTGGAGTCGCGGGCAGATGGGCGTGGGGGCAGGGCGCGGAGATTGCAGGGGCTGCCGGGGGGCTTGGAAAAGGGGATCCTTCCCGGTGGGGCTAGAAGGGGAGCTGCCCGGTAGCCAGAACCTGGTGCCAAGTTGGGCAGGTCTTCCCGGAGTGGCTGGTACCCAGGGATTGGGTCCGGGTTGGACCCGGGTACTCACCTCTGGACCAGAAGGGAAGTCGGGGCAGGCTGGGAGCTGGGGGCCGGTCTCTAAGTCTCAGGAAGTGGCTGGAGTCGCTGGCAGATGGGCGTGGGGGCGGGGCCGGAGATTGCAGGGGCTGCCGGGGGCTTGGAAAAGGGGATCCCTCCCGATGGGGCTAGAAGGGGAGCTGTCCGGTGGCCAGAACCTGGTGCCAAGTTGGGCAGGTCTTCCCGGAGTGGCTGGTGTCCAGGGATTGGGTCCGGGTTGGATCCGGGTACTCACCTCTGGACCAGAAGGGAAGTCTGGGCTGAATACAACTTTTTAAAGTATTTTCAAATGATTTTATTGTTATCTGTTGTAATGTCTTCCTTTTTGCAACTAAATTTTATTAATTTGGGTCTTTTCTTCTTTTGATTCAATGATTGAGTTTGTCAGCTTTGTTTTTCTTTTTCAATTAATGAAAATATTTTTATTATAGATCTAGGATGTTGTAAATGTGTAAGCATGACTTTAAAAACTGAAGCTTTTTAGCTAACAAGGAGGAACCCTAAGAAGGATGCATGGATCACCCTGGGAAGGGGAAATAGATGAGATCTCGATGAGTAAACTGGGAGTTTGGGGAGAGGCAATAGAGGGTAGAGGATGGGGGATGAGAACATAAGGGAATGGGATGGTCAAAGCTGGAACAGGGATGGAGTGAGAGAGCAATGAAAGAGATACCATGATAGAGGAAGACATCATGAGGATAGGGAGAAACCTGGTGCTAGGGAAGTTCCCAGGAATCCACAAGGATGATCCAGCTAGACTAACTGGCCATAGTGGAGAAGGTGCCTGAACTGGCCTACCCCAGTAATCAGATCAGTAAATACCCTAACTGTCATCATAGAGCCTTTCTGCGTGATGGTGGAAGTAACTGGTGGAATCAGATGTAGAGATCCACAGCCAAGCACCAATTTTAGCTCCAGGAGCCCAGTCCAAAGAGAGAGAAGAAGGATTCTATAAACAAGGGGCATCAAAGATCATGATGGGGACACTTACAGAGACAACCAAATCAAGCTAGTGGGAACTCACGAATTTTTAGACCAACAACTATGGAGCCTCCCATGAGGCTGGACTAGGCCCTATGCATAAGCAAGACAGTTTGGTGTAGCCTGATTTACTTAAGGGGCCCCCTGGCAGTAGGAGCAGGATCCATCCCTGGTACATGAGCTGGTTTTTTGGACCCACTACCTATGGTAGGACATCTTGCACAGCCTTGATGCAGGGGGAGAGGCTTGGACCTGCCTCAACTGAATGTACCACCCTCTGCTGACTCCCCATGGGAAGGTCTTACCTTGTTGGAGGAGAAAAATAGGAGGTGGGTTGGGGAGAGGCTGGGGGCAGTAGGAGGGAAGAGAAGGGGATCTGTGGTTGATATGTAAAATGAATTTATAAATTTAATTAAAAAAAACTGGAGCTTTTATGCATTTCTTGATCTACGTTCTCAAGTCCCTTTCTAAATCCTACTTTCCAGAATGGTCTGTAGAATGCCTAACTTCCTGAATGTGTCAATTGTTTTTGTTTTTAATTATTGTTTTGTTTTGCATTTTGTTTTCTTTATTTTTTTGGCCTTTACTTATTTGTGTGTGGATTGGTGGGCATGTGTGATAGCATGCTTGTGGAGGTCAGAAGACAACTTATAGGAGTTATGTTCTCACCTATTACCATGGTGGTTCCAAGGATCAAACTCAAGTCCTCAGGCTTGTTATCAAGTGTCCATACTCATAATCCATCTTGCTGGCCTCTATTTTCTTTCCACAATGCACCATTCTACTTATTAATATATACTGACCTTTAACTCCTAATTTTGGCTTGAACATCTACTTTGTCCAGATATGAGCAGAGTTACTCATGATTTCTTGTGTCTTCTTCAGGTCTCATTCTTTCAAAGGCTATCTATCCTATCAAAATTTTTAAACACAGAATCTCTCATTGGCCTGAATTTGCCAAGTAGTGAAGCTGGCCAAACCAGTGAGCCCCAGGAACCTGCCTGCTCTGCTTCCAGTTATATAGGATTACAAGCATATGAATCACCATGTTTTACCTTTTTTGGAGATTGAACTCAAGCCCTCATTCTTTGTAAGATAATTTTTCAAGCAAGATAAGCACTTTTCACCCTAAATCAACCTCTCCAGTTCCTAGTTTGTGTTTATACTTTATGATGTATGTCTCCTACAGGCCAAAAAAGAAGTAGTTCTTATGTGTCAATCTAATAAGAAAATCTTATATTTTAATTAGAGAGTTGAAACCAACATAAGTTAGGGTCAATGAGAGATGTAGCAGGAATCTTAAAAGTTCTTATTAATAAAGTCAAACCTGAGGCGAGTTATTGGGGTACATGCTGGTAGATCAGAGAGACTGAACAAGCCACAGCTATCTCACCTTGCCGGATCCTCAGCTGTCTTTGTTTCCTCAGACTGGAGGCCTCTGAGTCCTCATCTGGAATGGGTCTCAGCTGAACTGTGCTGCTCGAAAGCCTGAAGCTTAACCAGCCACATGCTTAACCAGCCAAAATCTTTCTAGTTTCTGTTCCTCACACCTTATATATGTTTCTACTTTCTACCACCACTCCCTGGATTAAAGGCTGGCTTTCTGGGATTAAAGGCGTGTGTCACCATGCTTGGCTATTTCCAATGTGGCCTTGAACTCACAGAGATCCAGAGGGATTTCTGTCTCTGGAATGCTAGGATTAAAGGCGTGTGCTATCACTGCCTAACTAGTGGCTTGTCTGTTCTCTGACCCAGTAAGTTTATTAAGGTACACAATATTTTGGGGAACACAATACCACCACAGAGAGATGTTTGCTGATTCCTGATTTTCCATTTGCTATTTTTCTTGTGGGGGGGGGGAGTCAATACCAACTCGTTCTTTTCTTTCTTCATTAGTCATCTAGATATCTTCTTTTAATGAGTACAATATTTTAATCATTTAATAGCTTTTATTTATTCATCTCTCCCTCTTATACAGTTTATTTTATTGGGATCTCATAATTATAATGTCTTTCTTCTGTCTATAAGATCTCTTTAAGTATCTTCTACAATGTTGACTTATAAGCTCATAATTGTTTTTAGTTTTGTGCTTAATCTTAAAAGGTCTCTATCTCCAATGGTTTATAAAATATAATTTTGCTGGCAATAATAGCATTTGGGGAGAAGTTATTTACTCTCAGGGTTTGAAATGTATCATTAAACTTCCTAGCACTTAGAGTTTCTACTGAGAGAGCTGATATTCTCTGATGAGTTTGCTTTTGTGAGTCAGTGTTTTTTCTCTGTGACTTTTACTACTGTTCTCTTTGGTTTGTAGTCTTAGCATCTTGACTAGAAATAGATGTGGAGATATGCTTTTCCTGGTTTATGTCTCTTTGGAGTTCTAATGCCTCCTGGAACATATGTCAATATCTGTCTTAGTTAGGGTCCCTATTGCTGTGAAGAGACAATCATGACCACAACAACTCTTATAAAGGAAAAACTTTAATTGGGTGCTTACAGTTCAAAGGTTCAGTCATTATCATCATGGTGGAACCATGGCAACATGCAGGCACACATAGTGCTAGAGAAGTAGCTGAGAGCCCTACATCTTGATCCAGAGGCAACAAGAAGTTAGTCTGTCTCACTAGGTGTGGCCTAAGCATAATATATATGAGACCCAATGCCTGCCTCCACAGTGACACACTTCCTCCAACAAAGCCATACCTCCTAATAGTGCCACTCCCTTGGGGCCATTTTCTTTCAAACCACAATATCTTTCCTTGGATTGTGGAAATATTTTACTATTGTTGCAGTGAATTTATTTTCTTTTTTCCTTTTTTTTTTTTTTTTTTTTTTTTTTTTTTTTTTTTGGTTTTCCGAGACAGGGTTTCTCTGTGTAGCTTTGCGCCTTTCTGGAACTCACTTGGTAGCCCAGGCTGGCCTCGAACTCACAGAGATCCGCCTGGCTCTGCCTCCCGAGTGCTGGGATTTAAAGGCGTGCGCCACCACCACCCGGCCCGAATTTATTTTTCTTTTCCTTCTTTCTTTCATTTGGTTCTTAGAGTTAGTCCTAGATCATATCTCTGAGTTTCTTGAATGTTCTGTTCCAAGCTTGACTTTTTTTTTCATTTTAATGTACTGTGGGATAATACTCTTGTACAATGTAAAGATTTGTTACTTGTATTGGTTTAATAAAACAGTGATTGTCTTGTAGCCAGGCAAGAAAGTATAGGCAGTGTAAACAGACTAGGAGAAGTCTGGGAAGAAGAAGGGCAGAGTCAGGAGTTTGCCAGCCAGAAGCAGAGGAAGCAAGATGAGAATGTCACACTGAAAAAAGGTACAAGCTACATGGCTAAACACAGATAGAAATTGTGGGTTGAAATTTTAAGTGTAAGAAACTAGTTAGTAATAAGCCTGAGCTACTGGCTGAACATTTTATAAATAATGTTAAGCCTCTGAGTCAGTTATTTGGGAAGTGGCTGCTGGGTAATTGGGAAAGTTGCTGGCAGGAACAGAAACTTCCATTTTACATGTGGCACCCAAACGTTCAACAAGAATTTCCACATAAAACCTGAGAAAGCTTAGAAAATGATTCTAAACACACAAAAACTTGGCTTCCTGGTATCTGCTTTTTCTGTGGTGGGCTATATTTGCTGGCAGCTAGCAGAGTTGGGGCTCCTTTAAGAGACAGCTTCCTGGCTCAGTGCTAGCAGCAAAAAATGGCAGTTCTTTTAAGAGGCCCTGCTACCAAATGCTTTTACAGTGTTTGTGAGTACCAGTGGCATGCTACTCAGTAGCAGCATGGACTTAGAAGCTTCCCAGATTTGGAGCAGTAAACATGGCTTTCAGAGCTATTTCATACTCCACCATGAAACTAGACTCTCAGGAAGCCAAGGAAGGGGGTGGAGTCAAGCTGCCAATGCCACTGCTTAGCAACTAGATATGCAGTAAAGACAGATCCAAGAAAAAAAACTCTAAATGGTTTACAGTTTTTTTAAATATATACATAAGCTTGGGAGAGTAAAGAGAAGGTATAGACAGTCATAAAAAGGAAATATACAGTTTTAAAATAATAAAGTCCTTAAAAGTGGAGTAAAGATATACAAAAAATAAAAACAGGTAAAGATGGAAAATACACAGAGAGTCAGGATACTGTGTGGTATTGTGTTGTCTTTTAACTGTTTGACTGCTGAGGAAGGAACAACAGTTGCTTCCAGACATTTAATTATAAATGTTGCTGAATTTAATCCAACCTATATATTTTGGAAATATCTTGACTTCAAATTTTAAGTCAAAAGATATGTTACTTTGGAGAAGAGGTTATGCTTTTATTTCTACAGGAAATGAGAGGCTGTGGATTCATTCTGTGTTAAGAAAAATCAGATTTGATTGATGAAGACACCCTGAAAATCGCCAATGGGAACAGATGGCCCAGATGTTCCAACATTTCAGAGCACCTCTCTTGCAGTTTCTTCTGAGTTCTGCACCTAGAAAGGCTTCAAGGCTGAAACAATCCTACTTACAAATTACTTCTAGCCAAGACTTAACCATTATCTAAATTTTCTCAGGGTCCCCCAAAGATTACCATGCCCCCAACCAGCAGGAAATAGTCTAGAAAACTACACCCAAATTACCAAAAATAAATTATGAATGTTTGTCATTGTTTAGGGGGTTTAATTTCAAGTTGTTATGGATAATGGTCAGGGAAAAAAATCTAAACAAAGATTAGAGATTCAGAGATCTCATTCTGAAAAGAAAAGGGGGAATATAGAAATGATAGGATAAAAGAATTGAACTTTAATCCAAAAAACAACTATTAATCTTACATATTTTACATTGATATGGACTTTAGTTTGATATAAATTTCAAGTTAATTTTGTTACACTATATGTATATTTCTGCTCTTGTTTAGGATATTATGTTTATCCAGCTCATTTAAAAATGTAATATATAATTAAGGAATACAGATTAATAGTTATGTACAATAGCAAACATATAGTCATGTTAGGTATGTTTTCAAGATCATACAGAGATATATTTCAGATAAACAATCTTCAAAAACTTCAAAGACCTACAGAATATGGCATTTTAAATGTTTTAAGAACTTAGACTTTTCTCATCAGTGAGACACATCTACTCCAGGCAGCACAAATTACTTCAAAGAAGATCATGAGCATCAAAGAAACTCCATATGAAGTTTGTTTTTCTTTAGACAGATGCTAGCCATGTGGGTGAAAGAAAGTGCCTTTGCTCAATTGCTGACAGTATGCTGTCCAAACTGGACAAACAGGATATGAAAGAAAGTGACTGCCAAACTTTGACAATACAAGGCAGGGCATTCCTTCAAAAATCTTGCTTCACAGAAAGGTCTTTCAGATATTCTAGGCTGTAGGCTAAAGATGGATGCCCCAACATTGCAGAGGAACGTTGGGTGACTAATGTCCCTGTCATTAAGTATCATTTCACCCTTCTGGGGTCTTTGATAGAGTTGAAGACTAAATAGTTATAATTATAGTTTTCCTTAGTTATAATAGAAAGTAAAACACTGAGGAAAGGCTAAAATAGATAAGAATTATGGGTTAGTTTAAGTGTAAGAGCTAGTTAGCTATAAATCTGAGCTACTGGCCGAACATTTATAAATAATATTAAGCCTCAGAGCCAATTATTTGGGAAGTGGCTGCTGGATATTTGGGAGTTGCTGGTAGGACAGAAATTTCCATTTACTCTAATGCGTTCTGAATGTAATACATATTCTATCTTATTTTCAGTCCCTGATCATCTTTCTTATGCCACATTTAGTTGTAATTATCAGTTTGCTTTTTTTTTTACTTCATTTAATGAGTCATTCAGGTACTTATTAAGATTTATTTTTATTTTTAAAATTTATGTGTATGTGTGTGAATATAGGCCACATCTATGCAGGTGTCTGAGTGTCCAGAAGAGGGCATCAGATCCCCTGGAACTAGAGCTATGGGTGATTGTATGCTGCCAACATGGGTGCTGAAAATTGAACCTGAGCTTTCTGTTGTTGTTTTTGCAAATCTCAATTTCTTGTTCAATATCATCCACAGTGTTGACATTTTCATTCAGTTCCTGAATTTGATGCCCTTTCTTTGTTGATCTGAACCTTCTTTGAGATAAGTGATAACTTTTAAAACTAAGCTTTTGAATTCTTTGCTGACATTTCAATCCACTCAGTGTCTTCAGTTTAGGTTCTTCTGGCATCACAGTGTTTTGGAGGAGTCATGTTGTCCACTTTTGCCTATTCTCTTCTGCTTCCATGTTGAAATGTACTTACCTGTTGGAATGAATGACTTTTAGAGGAATTTTTTCTGTTGTTATATATTTTGTTTCCCCATTCTTCATTATATGAGGGCTTTCTTGTTAGGCAGTGTTCCTTAGAATTATGATCCCTTAGATGGCAGACCTCAGCCAACACTCCTCTGCAGACTTTTCCCCACCGGTTTTGTCATAGTTCACAACCCATGACAGGCATCCTGGAGTCTGAGCACAAGTTGCCTCCTCCTGCCTTATAGGTCCACTCTGGCTCTCAGGAGTATCTCTTACTTAGTCAGTGAAGAGGAGAATTCAACACTTAAAGATATAAAAATATAATATCTTCTACCCCACCTACTGGGGAGGCTTGAAAAAAGAGTACTTCTCAGAATGGATTTCCTGTGACATACTACTGAGAGAGATGTGAAAGACATGGCAGATGCCTTCTCTAGAGTTTTTTTGCTACGGCACCTTGCTGGTCTCCTACATAACACCTTCTTTTTTGTGATATGTTAGCTGTTGCAACTGTGGACCTTCTTGAGAGTCTATGGGCCTTCTCTATGGCTCCACCAGAAAGAAATTATCTCTCTTCCACAGCACTTCTGTTCAGTGATCTATGTTAGCGTCTGTTGTTTCCTTTACAAATCGAAAAATCTCAGCACTTCTGGACTTTACCTGGTCCCTGTTACCAGCTAGTGTCATTCTCTTAGCTATTGTGTGTATCTCATCTCTCCTGCAGCACTCATCTGATATTGAGCTCAGTTTTGTGAAGACACAGAAGGAGGTTGGTGTTTCTCATGGGCCACCTTCTCACCAAGTCTGCAATAAGTTCAAGGGTATTTTAACACTCTGAATTTGTGATTATTGATATAAAGACTAATCTTTCATCTTTCACTATTCTTTTTTTACATTTAACTAATAAATATTTTAGTGTTTTGTTGTTTTGTAAAAAAAAAAAAAAAAAAAAGCCACATGGGCTGGAGGGATGGTTAAAAATATTGGTTGCTCTTCCAGTGGACCAGGTTCAATTCCTGGCCCCCGCCTAATAACTCACAGCCATATTTAAGTCCAGTTCAGGGACCCAATGCCCTCTTCTGGCTTATGCATGCACTGCACGCACATGGTAGATTAGAAAAACATGGCAGGCAATACACCCATACACATAAGATAAAAATAAATAAGTGTTTAAAACAAAAACAAACAAACAAACAAACGAAGACCAGCATTTAGTCTTCTACTTTTTTTTCTAATTTTCTCTCTTATTCAGTTATGGATTGTTGGTGTTTTGCCTGAGTATATGTGTGTACCATGTATGTTTACTGCTTGCTAAGGCCAGAAGATAATGTAAGATTCCTGGTATTGGAGTTGCAGATGATTGTTAGCGTGCTGCGTGAGTACTGAGAATGGAACCTGGCTCCTCTGCTAGAACAGCAACGGCTCTTACTATTGATGTCTCTCTCCTGCCAAATTAGTGTAGTTTCAAAAGAACTTTGCTGAGCTCTTCTAACGCTGATTAAGTGTTCATTAGTTTTTGCTTTTTCAATAGTTTTTACTTCAAATACTCAATGACATATAAGTTTGTAGTAACTATATTTTTCTTGGTAAATTATGTCCTTTTTTAGGTGGTGTGTATCCTTAACCATTTAGTGCTTTAAATGTCAAAATCCACCAAACATATTAATATACATTTTATTTTTCCTTTTGCCTCCCATGCCTTTTTTTCTATTTTTACTATATTATTATTTCACAAATATATTTGATGAATGTGTAGCTTCAACCTAGTCTATTAAGTTGTTTTTGTTTGTTTGTTTAGTTGGGTTTAGTTTTATTTTTATCAGAACCCTACCTGATAGCTCCACTGTTTTAATGAATACATTTATTTATTATCAACTAATATCATAAGGAAAACATACTATTCTATTCCCTCCTTGCAACTATATATAAGTTTTTTCTACTTTGTTATGTTGAGGTGACCTCTTTGTTTTATGTGGTTGCATGTAGGAATAATTCTGTCTGCTCCATCACACTCTACTAACTAGAAAGTTCTACTACATATTTCTAATCTGCTAGTTGCTCCCTTCCCTTCTTTAACATGAGCATCTTTCAACATCATGACAGAACTCTAGAAAAGATAAATATTGGACACATACCCAAGTTCATTTTTAGGATAGTTAAGGTTGATTATTGCTATCAAAAGACAATCTTTACCATATTCCCATAATCAGCAATAAAATCAGTGAAGATCTATCTCATGGTCTCTTATGTCTTTATTAATTTACAGTATTTTATTCTCCTCTCTTCCATGATTTAATGTGAGGCTTGAGGAAGTAATTGAACTTGAAACACTATAAATTTCCCCCCTTATGAAATAACTGTAATAATACCTAATGTACCTGTGCCAAGCTTATGAGAATTAAATGGCACCATGGTTATAAAAGCATGCTAATAAAGATAAAGCTTTAGTATCATATAAAAAAATCCTAAGTTCTTCTTTTCCTAAGACATATTCCTTAGAACATTAGTCTTGTAAAAGTTTGAGGGGTAAATATAGTTTCTGAAAGTATATTTGGAAAATGCTATATCTGCTATCTTCCTCTTTGTGATTATAAATGCATATACAGGTACTAAAATCTTAGGGAGGTCCTAAAATTTAAAAGAAAATCTCTTAATTATAGCATAGCACTAGGTTTAGGCAGACCTCAGTTTGATTTGGGGCTCACTGATTTATTGGTACAAATTTTGGGTGGAATATCTGAAGTCATTGGGCCTATTTTCTCATCTTAAAAAAATGAAAATTAAATCATTCCTCCTTCATAAACTTCTTTAGGAAATTTTAAGAAGCAATGCATGTAAAAGACTTCCAGCTCAAAAACCTAACACAGAATAAGTGTCCAATAAATGGTAGCAATTACTAATTTTTATCTTATGAAATCTAATAATATTAAAATCCATCTGCCTCAGGTTTTTTCCTAGTCTTTTTTTTCCCTTATATTAATAGCTCCCCCTCAGCACACCAGTGGGAAATCCTATATTAAGTAACTAAAATAGCATGTCTGTGTCTTTCCTATTTCTTTGTTTTAACAATATGAAGTCTAGCTTTCATTGGCCAGAAACTAACAGTGGGACTTCTCCATAGAGGAATCATTCCATTGCCTCAGGAAACAAGAGGATCTTTTCTGGAATTCAAAAACATTTCTAAACAATGCACCATGAAGTGCATAAAATACAGACCAAAGAGGTTTAGAAAGGAATCCTCATAAGAAATAGACGTGGCAAAGGACAGTGTCCTGTGGAGATATTTTATTTGTATGTTACTAAACAAAGCTTGCCTGTAGATCAGGGAGGAAACGGCCAGCCATTTTAAGTAAACAAGAAGTCAGACAGCATATGCCCTTAATCCTATCACTTAGCAGGTAGGGTGTCTGTGTGTTCAAAGCCACACCAGGGAACAGAGCCAAGCATGGTGACCAACCATAGAAACCTGGAGGTCTGTACAGACAGACAGAAAGTGACAGAGCTGTGTAGGAAGAGGAAGTGAGGTAGCTGAGCTAAGATAGCCAATGAGAGGGCAGGACAGCAAGGCAATAAAGGTGTGGGTAGACCAGGAAGTAATTCACATTTGGAAGCTGCAGAGTTGGTGAGGTAAGGTTGACTGGTGGTATAGTGGGTTGCTGCTCCAGCTTTGACCTGGAAGTACTACCCCCATTGAGGCTTCCAATAACTGTCATGCCTATGAGGTGGGGCCAAGAGCAGAGCCCTTAAGACCTGAGATGTCAGATCTCTTGGTTCCTGGATCCTAGACACTGGAGGTAGATTGAGCAGAGTTCTCTAGAGAACACCGCTGGACTGCACTACACCTTTCCTGGATCCTGTAAACTATCCCTTTACTTGTAAGTTACTCCACAAAATAAACCGCCCTTTTAACTACATGGAGTTGTCTTAATACTTCCACCAATATTCTGGCACCCAATGTGGGGCATGAACCCATGACCCTGAGAATAAGAGTCCATGTTCTACTGACTGAGCTGGTGGCTTTCCCTGTTTCTCTGATCTAAGGCTTTCACCTCTATATTTGGCTCCATGTTTTTTATTTAATAAGACCATTTAGAAATTTATCCTGCAAAATCTGAGAATGACAAGGCCAAATATGTTTTAGGAACTTTAGAAATATGTGAACATAATAGGGAAACTATAAAATTAGATAACCACAATAAGGTCTTTCAACACATACTTGTGCCTAGAATATAAAGGAATTAATTTTTCTTCATATACAAGTTCCTTGACTTCACCAATTGTCCCTCATATCTGTTGCACCTTCTTTAAGTCAGCAGGCCTGAAATTTCATCTAGTCTTTGACTCTGGAGGGCCATATTACCCAATAGATTTATTCTTGAACAGGGCCTCTTGTAAAGTCTGTCTGTTCTTCCACCCTCATAAGCAAGAGGATAAGGTAAAATGTAAAAGCTGTTTTATGTCAACTCATGACAATTTCTGGTTAATAAACAAATGGCCATCCAAAGCAATGTGTTCAAAGAGAGAATAAGACCTTATCCAAGCTCAGCAAGGAAGGGCAAAGTGATCAGTTGAGGAGGAAGGAGTGGCGGTAAGAGCACCATGCAGCTCTCATATCTGTATGCACCTACTGTCCTTTCACCTGGCCTGGCCTCTACTGAGGACCTTCCAAGCCAAGAGCCTTAACAACAGCAAGGCATAGAGGCTACACTAGAATGAAGAGAAAAGGGGTACTCTCCTTCCACCACCACAGTTCCTACACAAATCCTCCTTCTTGGTGCTTAGTTGTATGTCCTCAGTGAGGGAAAGTTAAAGGAGGTGTTGAAAGGAAAGGTGCCGGGGGCAGCCATCCATCTGGCCTTTTCCTTTGATGGCCTACAGTAATATGCCCCTTTAGCCCTGCTTTAAAATAAGCAAAGACTCCTTGCAAATAAATGAAGACGATCTCTGGTTTGTCTCTGCTGAGGTTTGTGTCCTCAAAATATTATGTTGAACTTTAACTGCCAGTGTGACAGTTATAAGCAGTAGGATCAGGTGGGCATTCAAGAGGGGGTTAGGTCACAAGGGCTGTGCCATGAGGGACTCATCAATTAATCTGCTTACAAATCTTTTGGTAGTGAGTTACTTGGTGAGAGTGGACCTGTTCTAAAGGCAAGGTTAGCTCTCTCTATCTCTTTTGCACATGTTCAGTGCTTCTGCCATGGGATAATGTAATAAGAAGCTCATCACCCACCACATGTTGTTGTCATGCCCTTGAACTTCTGAGCCTCCAGACCATACGCCAAATATGTTCCTGCTATATGTTATCTATTCTTGGTGATTCTGTTATAGCAACAGAAAACAGACTACATAGTTTCTGAGACCTAAAAATACACTTTCCTCACAGAAAGGATGTAACAAATGTAGCAGTGATTAAGTACTGGAGTTCAGTAAAGGCCCTGCCAACTAACACTGAACTATTTGGGTTGGTAGGTAGTACTTTTTCTTAAAAGGAAAGTACTTTTAAGAAGTAAATGGAAGCCTTCCCATGATTGCCACAGGCAAAGGGGGTCAAGCTTGCCACTTGAAAACTATATATCTCATGGTCCTTCTTTGTGAAATATTTGAGATTGTATTTCTGCCTTAAATCTTAGGTAAGGCAAGGTGTTTTATGTCTTTCTGAGCTTAACTTCAAATCTGATATATGGTTGTATAATAAATATGCATTAAAAGATTGATTTTTTTAAGCAGTTGATTAATTATTCAAAGACAGGAGTGAAAAAAAAACTTTCTCTAGTGGGGTTTTCTACACTTGGTTTTGAAGTTGGAGAATGTTGAGTGGCATGAATTTATAGGACTCCACCATTTTAGATTGAGAAGTATAAAAATAAATAAACTAAACAAAAAAAGGGGTATATATCTGGAGAAGAAAAATGTGATCATTGTCATTTTTATTCATACTGTAATATAAGTATGATAGGTAATATATACTATAATATATAGGATGATATCATTCCCATGACATTCATTAGAAAAGAGCTCATAACAAAGTCCTACAGTAAAACCTAGTATTTGTAATCAGAAAGTATAGAATCTGGATGAGAAATTATTATAACCAGTTAATTATAGGCCTTCTAAGATTTTTTTAACAATCCAAAATAATCATAATTTTTGAGGGTTTTTTTTTTTGTTTTGTCTTTGTTTTTGTTTTTTGCTTCATGTATTAAGCCTTGAATTCGCAAATGAACTCCTTCTGCTACAGCATATTGACTATTCTCTCCTCCTGGCTCTCTATGAGACCTCTATGGAAGCATAGACTTTGAGTTAATTGGTTAGTTTCTGATATGGCCTTTGTACTTGTTTGGGTTTACGGTTCAGCATTTTCACTACTGACAACCAGTTACAACACCAAGACCACTACAGTACAGTTTTGTATGTTTTCTTGACTATTGGACCACTCAACACCCAGAACAGTGGCTGGAATATAACCAGCACGCAATTAAATAAATTGCTTTATTTACCAAGAGCTCATTTTGTGTCAGAGCCAGAAGTGAGCACTTCATAGATATTACCTCATTCAGTCCTCTACTATAGACTGAATTGTGCCCCATATATTAGGATAACATTTATATCTTAATCCCTAACATTACTATATTTGAGATAAGACTTTTAAGAAAGTAATTAAACTTAAATAAATTATATAATAGGACAAATGACCCCCTATGAAGAGAAGCAAAACCAGGGATACACACAGTGTATATCACAACACAGTGAAAAGGCAGCCACCTGCCACCAAGTAGAGAGGCCATATCAGAAACTAACCCTGCAGGTGCCTCCCTCACACTTAAAAATCATAACTGAAAAGAAATTGCAGCCTTTCATTTAAGCCACCCAGTTTGAGGTATTCTGTTTCAGAAGCTCTAACTGACAAATACCTATCAGAATAATCAAAATATTTCCTTCTCATTTTTAAAATTTAAAGAAGAGTTTGGGTGTGGAGAGATGATTAAGAGCATTTGATACTGCTGGTGGAAACCCAGGTTTGGTTCTTAGTATCCACATCATGGCTTGCCAACCATAACTCCAGTTTGGGGGAATGTGACAAACTTCTGACCTCCATGGGCACTGCATACATGTGGTGCACATACATACATGCAGGCAAAACACTCATACACATAAACGGAATTAAATACATTTAATAATGTTTTAATGATTTAAGTTTTATTTAAATACTTTAAATAATAATTTCACTAATGTCACCACTGTTAGTCTCTGGGTTCAGAAAAATTTGATTGATAGTTATAACAGACAGTGAGAGAAGTAGATAAAAATGTTTAATGAAGAGTATTTTGTAGATGAGCATGCAAGTATTGAGTTCCAGTGTGGCATTTTCATACCTATGTTTCACTATACTTTGGCCTTAATCATTTCCCACCTTCACTGGCCTCTCCCCTACTCCATGTTTTTGTATTTTGTTTTGTTGATACAGGGTATTATTACTCTTGGAGCATGGGCTGGCCTTAAACTCACTGCATAGCCCAGGCTGAATTCTAACTCCTCCTGCCTCAGCCTCCCACATCCTAGAATTGCTGCTATGCACTACCACATTGGGCATTAAAATTTTATGCACAGCAAATTACATTCATAGGCATTCATTAAGAATTGTATCTTTACTAAAAAAAAAAAAAAAGCAAAACAAAAAAAAAAAAACCACATTATTTTTGTTTCCAAGGTGACAGTAGTTTTGATGACAAAGATCCATGCCCTACCTCTTGACCAGTGATGGGGGGAATACCTTGAACAGACCAAAAGTATCCTATATCTCTTGTACCTCTCAGAACAGTAGCTCATCTTTGGAGTCACCCCTTACAGTCAGTACTATGGTTTGGATGTGCTTAATGTCCCCCAAAGGACCATGTACTAAAGGTTTGTTTGCAAGGTGTTATCCCCAATAGGCATGCGCTATGGACCTTCAGAAATGAGACTTTTGAGACTTTCTCAGAGCCCCTTTAGTCATTCCCTAGATGGAGACAGTGGCCGCTGGGTTGGCGGTCCTGTCAGTCTGCTTTGTAGCTTATGCCATGAGGAGGTTTGCACTGGCACATGCTCCCACTGTCACCATCTGGCACCCTCACCAGAGGCCTAAAGTAATGAGACCATCTAATCTTGGACAGAAACCTCCAGAACTCTGACATAAATAAACCCTTTCTCCTTATAAGTTAATTGCCTCAATATTTCACTGCAGTAATGCAAAGCTGACTAACAGAATCAGCAAGCAATGAGAGCATAATTCTTCACCTGAACCTGCCACTTATCAAAATCAAAACAAATAGTTTAGGGTCAAGTAAGGCACTTTGCTGCTTGGAGTTCTCATGTACAAAAGAATAACAACAACAAATGTCTAAAATACTTCATGCTGGAACTCTGAATGTGTGGCTATCTTTGCCAAGATGATGTTCTAATGCCTGAAACTTTAACTAAACCTGTTTTCTATTTACACATCATGTACACCTATAGTGAAGAGCTGTTGGTTGGTTGGTGGGTTGGTGGGTTGGTTGGTTGAGAAGCAGTATTACTATGTATTCAAGGGTGGGCTCAGCCTCCAAACACAAAAATTATAAGTGTGCAATTACATGCCTGGCTGCATGTGAGAAAGTTTCATTTACAAGGGCTGGAGTGATGGCTCATTAGTTAAGTTTACTGACTGCTCTTCCAGAGGAGCTGGTTCATCTCCTTGTAACCACACGGAGGCTCACAACCATTTAGAATTCTAGTTCCTGGGGGTCCAGTAACCTCTTTTGGCCTCAAAGGGCATGAGGCATACATATTGTGCACAGACATATATGCAGGCAAAACACCCATACACATAAAAGTAAGCAAATCTTTTTAAATTTTGGTTTATAAATTAGTCAGGATAAGAGATTAACAACAATAATAATCTGGTAGCACCATGACAAGATTATATTTCAGGTAAGGTGAAAGGATCCAGCTAGTGAAGTGCTTGCCTTACACGAACGTGAGGTCCATTCTCAGGAGCCATATTTTTTTCAAAAGCCAGATGCAGAGGTGTTCATTTGTAATCCCAACACTGAGGAAGCAGAAGCAAGCAGATGTCTGTGAGTTCAAGGCCAGCTGGGTCCACATAGTGACTTCCAAGGCTACATGGTGAGACACTGTCTCAAAAAGAAAAGTTATGAATTGTTTATTTCTGGAATTTTTTTTTCACCTAATGCTTCAAGCTACAGGTGAATGCCAATAACTGAAATCATTAAAAAGGAAAACACATATGTGGGTCAAAACAGCACAAAGAAGCATTTGTCTAAGCACTTCTAAATAATCCCTTGCTAAGAAAAATCTAGCTTTAGGCACTGAACAAAATATGAAATCCCCAGCCTGCCTTTGTCCTGAATCTGGGATACTTACATTCAGTCTGAATAAACCTCTCATGTGTAGAAGTTAAACCATGTGGAGAACCAGAAACAGCCCAAGACAAAAGAACAACCAACTTCCACATGAGCACAATTCATTGTCACCAAACAAATCAACGTTTGGTAAACATTCAACAACAATCTAGCACTCAACCAATGTGAGACTACCCACATTGGCCATAATCACAATGTATTGAATAGATAATGCTTAGGAATCCTTTCAAAGATCCCAGGAGCAGAAGATTCTATTCCCATTGTCTCAGTTGTTAGAACACTGAGGCGAAGAAACAGAAACAGAAACCCATGCCTAAAAGTTACATTTTGAAGAGCTAGAGGAAGGAAATAGTCAAAGGGAAAATAAATTATAATCTAGTCTTTAATAATATAATCTCATAAAGTCCAATATTCTGTGTGATTCTCCTATACAAATTAGAGGAAACCAGATGCCCTGAAACTTAATATTATCAGTTGGTATGGAGCAGGGAAGAATGTTAGCTCCGAGGATGAAGTGTTTGCCATGCAACAAGTACCCATGTAGTCACCCACTTATAATTCCAGTGTACAGAGGCAGACATGGAATCTCCAAATCCAACTGGCTAGCGATACTAGCTGGAAGGAGAGCTCAGGGTTCTGCAAAGACCCTGCCTCAATGTATAAGGTAGAGAGCAATAAACAAAAATGCATGATGCCTGTGCCTATGTTAAACATGTACCTATACACATGCATGCACACATGTATGCTAAAATAAATACTTAATAAAACACTTTGGCTAAATGCTGATGTTGATAGGAAACAGGAAGTGTAAGATCACTATTCTAATAGCTGAAGTTCCTCCTTATAGAAGCAAGACTGTTTTCCTTTGAAATCAGAGAAACCAATGTCTTGGCAGTTTAACATTATCCTAGACCCTCTATCACATAGCAATATAATTAGTGTCCTTGGTTTAGCAAAATTGTGCCCAGAGTAAAGAAACATACATCTGATGAATGCACATTTTGTAGCCTATTTGAAAGTGAAAAACCAAATTAAAGAGCCTCTCAGAAAAACCTGGAAAGGAACAAGACATGTAACCATGACTGTGCCATCTCATTAAGTTGCAAAGTTGCCGAGAGGAATCTGCAAATTAGAAGTGGGGGCCTGAACTGCAAATAGACTGAAAGTGGTATCTTCCAAGAAGCTAATATGATATTATCATTATAGAGGTATACATCCTTTGTTAATACTAGCTTATTTTCTCCTCCCAAAAATTTAAATTAGCCTAACTCACTGAATTGAAAAAAAAAATTGAAATAGTAGATTATTTTAATAAATTCCACTAATATATTGATAGAGAACCCATTGAAATGCTGCACTTACCCACCCTGCTTCTCTCCTCTCTTGTGTCTATACCTAGACAGACAACAAGGGATTTGGAGGGGTCAGTATTCGTTCAATTAGCATACAAAGTGGTTGGTTTTATCATGCCATGCTTTTGTATACTTTATTTTTGTTCATCCTCTTCCTCCCCTTCTCCCTGATCCCCATACTCCTCCCACACACCCTCCCAGTCCCTGTAGTCGCCCTTATGCATTCATGTTACATGTTCCACTAACCTCCACCACTTGATATAGGCTTCCCTTTCCCATGCTGTGGTCCCTTCCTAGTTTCAAAGCTGTTGTGGTTTGATGAGACTGCCCCCCCATGGGTTCAGCTATTTAAATACTTGGTCCCATTTGCAGTGCTGTTTGGCAAGGTTTACAAGGTCCAGCCTTGTAGCCAGAAGTATAGAACTAGGGTCATGAGAGATCGTAGCCTAGTCCCACTTTCCATCCATTCTCTCTCTGTGTTGTGTTTGTGGTTAAAGATGTGATCTCTCAGCTTCCTACTTGTTCCTCCCACCATGTCTGCTGCTTGCTGCCATGCCTCCCTGCCTTACTGGATGCTTAGCTGTCTGGAATTAGAAGCCAAAATACATTCTTTCTTGGATAAGTTTCTTAAGCCTTGGTGTTTTATCATAGCTACAGAAAAGTTACTGATACAGTAACCTAAGTCCACATTCGCTGTAAAGAAATACATATATAAAAATTAAAAGTGAGGATCCAGTACATTAGAGAACATGCAGCATTTATCTTTTTGAGTCTCAGTTACCTCACTTAATATAATGATTCCCAGACCATATATGTCTTCCTGAAAATCTCATGTTTCCTTACCAATGAATAAAATTCCAATGTGTATATGCACACTTTCTCGTTGTCTAGTCACCTGCTGATAGATAACCAAGCTTATTCTATTTCCTAGCTGTTGTGAGTGCAGTAGCAATAAATATTGCTGAGGAAGTATCTCTGGGGTGGAATATAAAGTCCTGTGGATATATATGCAGGAGTATTATGACTGGCTCAGATAGTGGTTGTAATTTTAAGAAACACACATACTGATTTCCACAGTGTCTACAGTGGTTTACACTCCCCACAGCAGTGAATAAGGATGCCTCTTTCCACAGGTCCTTGTCAGCATTTCCTATTGTTGCTGCTATTGGTGTTGTTCTTGTTTGGGCTAATAACTATTCTAACTGAGGTAATATGGAATCTCAACATTATTTTAATTTGCCTTTCATTATTGTAAGAGTCAAAAGGGATGGAGGACAGCAGGAGAACATGGCCCACTGAATAAACTAAGCAGGGCTCACACAGGCTCACAGAGGCTGAAACAGCAAGCATGGGGTCTGCACCAGGTGCTCTGTGTATATGTTATGGTTGTTAGCTTGGTGTTTCTGGGGGAATGGTAACTGTGGTAGCAGGTGTAACTCTGACTCTTTGCCTGCTCTTGGGACTCTTTTCCCTATTGGGTTGCCTTGTCCAGCCTTAATAGGAGGGCTTTTGCCTTGTCTTATTGTGTCTTGTTTTGTCCTGTATGGCTGTTGTCTCTCAGAGACCTGCTGTTTTCAAAGGAAGCAGAGGGGAAATAGATCTGGGGGAGAGGGGATGTGGAGGGAGCAGGGAGAGTGTCAGGAGGGCAATCTGTGGATGTATTGTATCAGAGAAGAATCTATTGTCAGTTTTTAAAAATTCCCTTTCCTTGATGGTTAATAATGTTAAGCACTTTTTAAAATACTTATTAGCCATCCATTTCCCCTTTAGAGAACACTGTTCTGTTCATTAGGAAATTCATTGATTAGCAGTTTTATTTTGGGGTGTTTAATTTGGTGTGGGCTATCAATGGTAGGTTGAAGAGTAGATAAGAATGTTGATTCAAAATTTAGAATAACTACTCACAAAACTCTTCAGTAGAATCTTCTGCAATAATCAGAATGCTATATTTTAAGATTTACTTGTGTGTGTGTGTGTGTGTGTGTGTGTGTGTGTGTGTGTGTGTGTGTGTGTTTGCCATTACACACAAAGGCCAGAAGTAGGTGTCAGATCCCCTTTAGCTGAAGTTACAGACAATTGGAGTCCATCCCCTGTGGGTGCTGAAAACTGAGCTCAGGTTCTCTGGAAGAGTAGTAAGTACTCTTAACCCCTGAGCCACCTCTCTAGCCCCAGAAGGAAAATTCTGTTAATATATCATCCTCAATAGCCACACAAGGCTTCTGAACACTTGAAATGTACCATTTAAGAAATGGATGGAACTAGAAAAAAATCATCTTGACTGAGGTAACCCAGACTCAAAAAAACAAACATGGTATATACTCACTTATAAGTGGATATTAGCTATAAAGTAAAGGTAACCATGCTACAATCCACAGACCCAATGAAACCAAGTAACAAGGAAGGCCCAAGTCAGGGAGGAGGAGGGGACATGAATCTCACTGTGAAGGGTAAATAGGATAGATGTCACAGATGGATGGGGTGGAGGGGTCTGGATAGGAGGGTGGGGATGGGAACAGGAGGGATCAGATGGAGGGAGAGAGTACTGAAAGAGATACCTGGAATCAGGAAGCATCTCTAAGATGAGCTAGAAACTTAGTGCAAGTTTCTCCCAGGACTCTACAAGGATGACCCTAGCTAAGACTCCTAGCAATAGGGAATATGGAGCCTGAACTTGATATCTCCTGTAATCAGGCAAGACTTCTATTGGGAGGACTGGGACCCCAACCCAGCCATATAACCTTAGACCTACAATTTGCTGTGCCTATAAGATGTGCTAGGGTAAAGGTGGTAAAGAAATTATGGGAGTGGCCAACCAATGACTAGTTCAGTTTGAGACCCCTGCATGAGAGGGAGCCCAACCCTGACACTGCCTGGAGGGCCAGGACCCAGGAGCAAGATAGCCCAAAGACCTAGGATAGAACCAAACATGACTGGCAATTTAAAAAAAAAAAAAAAACGAATGAAATGATTCCTAATGTTACTCTGCTGTACTCAGAATGATGCCTAGCAAACTGTCATCAAGAGGCTTCACCCAGAAACTGATGGAAACAGATGCAGAGACCCATACCCAAACATTAGGTGGAGATCAGGGAATCCTGTAGAAGAAGAAGATGAAGGATTATGGGAGCCAGAGGAATCAAGGACACAAAAAATTAACTAACCTGGGCTCATGGGGGCTCACAGAGACTGAACAGCCATAGAGCTTGCACAGGACTGACCTAGGACCTCTGTACATATGTTACAGTTGTATAGCTTGGTTTTCATGTGGGAATCCTAACAGTGGGGGCAGGGGCTGTCTCTGACTCTGTTACCTACTTTTGGGACCCTTCCCTCTTAATGGGTTGCCTCCTTCAGCTTTAGTAGGAGAGGAGGTGTCTAGTCTTACTGAAACGTGATATGCCATAGCTGGCTGATAAACATGAGAATGCCCTTTTGTGAAGAGAAAGGAGGAAGAGTGGATGGGGGTGGGGCAAATAGCAGAGATTAGGGGGAGGGATTAGGAGGAGAGGAGAGAGGGAAGGGAAACTGTGATGAGACTTGAAAAAAATTATTAGTGAAAGAGAAAAGAAATGATCTAACTCTCAAATATTTAACTTTAATTTTAATTAATATAGCTTTATATGGTTAGGGGCTGACATATTGAATATTACAGCTCTATACCTTCTACTCAAATGCTATAGATCTTTGTGTATAAAACTTTTCTGGGCTTTAGTTTCCTCACCAGAAACTGGCTAGTAGAGTTGTTGAAGACATGAAATAAAGGGAACTGTGGAAAGCCTTCAGCATAGGGTTGAATGGGGATTCAGATTATTCTTCAAAATCTTTTCAATCATTGCTTTACTACATTTGCACTGTTAGTTGCCTTTTTCAGACTCTTGCCATGCTTGCATTATCAAAAGACTACCTTAATGCCTCCTGATGTACTGAGTACCACTGCCTGTCCTCCCAGCAAATGATAACCAACAAACATGTCCACAAAACTCTTTGCATATCACTCCTTATAGATCTTTGTTGATCTTCAATGGAATATGCTTTTTTTGTTGTCATGGCTCTTTGCAATCTGACCCCAAGCTCATGTTTCATGCTATCCTGTATAGCTCACCATAAACAACCCACAGTCCAGAGGGAGTAACAAGCCCTTCACCAGATCAACCAGAATATTTGTATTGCATCATTAACTACTGACAATATTACCGTGTAAAGTATTCATCTCTTGTTCCCATACTTCAAGTTCGTCCCTTGATGAAGTTATAATTCCCAGGTAATTTAGTTAAGAAGCCATCCTTTGAACTACTTATGTTAACAGGAGATGCCCAGTATTCACAGATAATTAGTACATAATTCTATGCATCCTGATTGCCCCTCCCCCCAAAAAAAATACAAGTTTCTGGAAAATGAAGAACTAAGCTTTGATGGCTCCTGAATACTGTCTAACATGCCATGTACATTATTAAGGTCTTATTATATATCTAATATGAAAATAAACACAGGGCTGAACAGATAAATTAGTGTTTAAAAACACTTGCTATTTTTCTAGAGGACCAGAGTCTGGTTGCCAACAGTCACATCTGGGAGCTCACTACAGCTCCAGGGGATCCAATGCCCTCTTCTGGCCTCAACAGACATCTGTATACATGTGGCACACACATAAGCACATACATAAATAACAATGAATCTTTAAAAACAATAATGTTTGGGACAAACACTCTGTTTAAATTGGTGTCTAGGATCTCTGTAAATCTGTATTCAAGCCACTAAAGGCATTTGAAACTCTTACCTCAAAATGACTCTACAATAAACACATTAAAATTTACATCAGGACAAATATTTACTAATTATATGTTTTAAATGCTCAATAACTTCTTGTATTTCCTAACTTAAAACACTTTCCTGGGGATGTTTCTATCTGGCCTTTCTATAACCCCTTGTAGCATGCAATTTGTTTATAGGCTAAAGCACAACTATGTCCCCCCATGAATCCCACCTTCCCTTGCCTCTTTGACTTTCCCCATACCTAGCAACTCTGCCCCTGATACCCCAACACCCTCACAGTTGTCACAGCTTTGGAGAACATTTTCAAACAATACTCCCAACCATCTGATCTCCCTGCCTTCACAGTCTCCATTATACCCACGCCAGAGATTTTCTCCCTATCCAATGGGATGACCCTTCTCCACTGAGAGATAGTTGGGGAAAGTGAATGATAGAGGTAATCAAAGAGAAAATATATTGACAGCTCACTTGGGCCCAGGTTTTAGGAGTAGCTTCTGGCACAGAAGAGAAGTCTTTGATCTCAGAGAAAGCTTTCTGCGAAAGAGCATGTCAGATAGGTTTTTGTAATTTGTACTCTCTTTCCAGACATTAGCTAAGAGTGTGGTACTATCACTTTGGAGTACATTAATATCACTGAGGGTGCCGAATGCAATGCTGATTCCTGGGTATCACTGCCAAGAAATCTAAGTCAACACATCCAAATCTGATCAGAAATGTGCATTTTAATCACCATACCAATGGCAACTTTTTCTCTTTCCTTTTTAAGCCAATGTATTGCTCTCCTTCTGTAGATCAAGAACACAGGAATACCTTCAGCAAAAGACTGAAATCTCCAGGAGACACAAAATCTTCCCAATGAGGATAATTACATAGAGAATCAGAGGCAAAACAAAGTAACCAGCACATAAGGCCAAGACAAAAAGGCTCACAGTCTTCAAAGGCCAAGCAAGTCGTGAATCTCAACATAACAGCTACCAAAAATCACCTGAGCAAATGGAAGGAAAATGAATTGCCATTATAAAACTTAATGTGTATAAAATATTGCATTTAATTATGAAATGCCAATTCTTAGGCCAGAAATACCATATTTTTAACATAAACTATCTAGGCTGAGGAAGATCAAATAAAATGGCCCTAGACTCTTCTGATCAGATAATTTCCTGAAATCAAAGAAAGTTAATGTGAAAGGACCTGGCAGCCAATGACAGACCTGAAATGAAAAAGTGCATTGCACCCCTCCCTCTACTACTCTTAAGTGTGGGCCACCCAGAATGACTAACTTCCAAAGAGTGATGAATGGAAGGTGGGGCAGAGCCAAGCATTCTTAGACTGCAGAAACTTATGAACAATTCCTCAACCAGCTAATTGAAATAACAGTGGCATGTCATGTTGGTGGTGTATCCCTTAATATGGTATAATACAAATAACGCTTTGCCTCTATGAACTTGCTCTCCCCAAATCCAAGGCCCAAGAGCAATTGTGAGAAATACATCAGCCAAATTTCAACTGAAGTCTATCCTATAAAATTACCCAACAAGTAAAGTCTAAGAAACTGTCACATCATTGAGGCACAATAATGAAATGTAATGTAGTATCTTGGATGAGACCCAGAAACAGAAAAAAAGAAATGGGTTAAAAACAAAAGAAATTGGAAAAACTATGAACTTTTGCTAATATTTCATATATTCATTTATTGAATGTGACAAATTTATCAAAATACAAATTTGGAACAATGGAAACTGGTGTGGGGCATATATCAATTCTTGATACTATCTTTGTAAATTTTTTCTGTAAATCTAAAATTAACTCCATTTTTCAAAAAGTTAAAGGGACAAAATAGTGCCTAGGTTCCACATGAAAACGTGCAGGAGGATCTAATTTGGAAGAGATTTCCTTTCCCTGTGCCGTTCACAAAATGTAGTTCTAATTTTGTCAGGAAGGTGCAAAATGCAGATTTTGAAATTATCCCCACATAAATAATTCAGCCTGTGATTAGTGCCAAAAGAGAATAAATTAAACACAGTCGAGATTACCACGTCAGCCTGAGCTAAATTTTGTATAAGAAACAACACTTAGGATAAAGAAAATAGCACGTGATGGGATCCTAGAAAACCAGAATTACTTAGCCAAAAGTAAGAGTAGCAAAGGATTTATTTTCATCTTGTATTTCCATGTCACAGTCCATCACTGAGGGGAGTTGGGGTAAGAACTCATAGCCAGTCCCTGAATATAGCAATCATGTATGAACATTGGTCTCTGGATTATTTGCAAGCTCATGTTTAGCTAGCTTTCTTATATAGCCCAGGACTACCTGCTGAGTACTGGTGACATCCATAGTTGGCTGAGTTCTCTTGCATCAAATAGTAATCAAGACAATCCCTGACAGACATGCCCACAGTTCCTCAATCAAGATTTTCCTCCCACATAGAAATCCTTTCCCATACCTAGATCGTGTAGGGTACTACCTATGTGTTCCTTCTAACAGTTTCAGTGTTTCAGGTTTCAAGTTTAGATCGCTAACCCACTTGTAGTTAGTTTTTGTGCAAGATGATAGATACAGGTCTAATTTCATACTTCTGCAAGTGAGCATCCAATTTTCCCAGCACCATTTAATAAAGAGGTTTCCTTTCCTCCAGCTTATGTTTTTTGGCATCTTTCTCAAATATTAACGACTGAAGTTACATGTACTCATGTTTATATCTTTAATTTTGTTCTATTGGTCTACATGATGTCTATTTTTGTGCCAGTACCATATTGCTTCTATTACTATGGCTCTCTAAACTATTCTGAGGTTTGGAATCATAATCCCTTCATGATTGTTCTTTTTACTCAGGATTATTTTGGCTATTCAGGATCTTTTGTGGTTACATATTAATTTTATGATAGCTCTTTTTCTCTATTTCCATGAAGAATTAGGTGGGGATTTTAATTGGGATTGCATTGAAATCTGCAAATGGTTTTTAAGAAAATGGTCATTTTTTACAATATTAATATTGCCTGTCTATGAGCATGGGGTGTCTTTACATTTTTTAGTGTCTTTCCCTATCTTTTCCTACAGAACTATAAAATTTTCATTGTAAAGTTCCTTCACCTCTTTGGTTAGGCTTATTCCCAGTTATTTTCTTTTCTTTGAAACTAAGATGAATAGGAGTGTGTTCATGATCTCTTTCTCTATATGTTTGCTATCGTTGTTTAAAAAAGCTATTGATTTGCGCAAGTTGATCCTGTATCCTGCCACATTGCTGAATTGGTTCATTGTTTCTAGAAGTTTTCTGGTGAAATTTTTAGGACCTCTAATGTAAAATAGCATGTCATCTACAACTAAAGATAGTTTGACTTCTTTCTCTATTTTTTCCTTTTAATTTGCTTCTCTTGCCACATTGCTCCAACTCCAAGCACAATACTGAAAAGGAGTGGGCATAGGGACGGTCCTGTCTTGTTCCCAACTTCAGTGGAATTGCTTCAACTTTTTCTCCATTTAAGATGATGTTGGCTGTGGTTTCTCATATACAGCTTTTATTATGTTGATGCATGTTCCTTCTACTCCTATATTCTCTAAGATTTTCATTATGAAGGCATGCTGGATTTCATCAAAGGCTTTTCCTGCACCTACTGAGATGATAACATGACTTTTGTCTTTGGGTCTATTTATATGGTCTGTTACATTTATTAGCTTGCATGTGTTGAACCATCTTTGCATTTCAGGGATAAAGTCAATTTGGTCATCATGAAAAATCTTTTTGATATATGTCTGTTTGCAAGTATCTTACTGTGTGTTTTTGAGTATTTGTATCAGGGATATTGGCTTGTAGTTTTCTTTCCTTGTTCCTTCATCTGGTTTTGGTATGGAGTGATACTGGCTTCATAGGAGTTTGGGAGTGTGTCTGCTTTTTTCTTTTGACTAGAGTAAGGATTGGGTGTAGGTCTTTGAAATCTGAAAGAATTCTCCTGAGAATCCATCGTACCCTGGATTTTTTTCAGTTAGAAGACTTTTATTACTATTTCAACCTCCTCATTAGTTATGGATCTATATAAGGCTGTTGACTTCTTTCTTTAACTTTGGTGGTTTTGCTGAATCTAGAAATTCAACCATTTCTTTTAAGTTTTCCAAATTAATAGAGTAGAGATTTTTTTTAAAGTATTCCTTCAAAATATTCTGGATTTCTTTGCTGTCTGTTGTAATGTTTCCATTTGTTTGTGGTTCTGTTAATTTAACCTCTCTCTGTTTCTTTTGGGTAGTTGGGCCAAGGGTCTGTCAATCTTGTTTGTTTATTTTCTCAAAGAACTAGCTCTTAGAATCATTTATCCTTTGTATTGTTTCTGAGTTTCTACTTCAATAATTTCTGCTCTGATTTTTTTTCTTGCCACTGATTAAGTTTGTATTTGGTTTCTTCTTGTTTTTTCAAATTTTTCAGTTCTATCAGTAAGGCACTTATTTGTTCTCTCTCTCTCTCTCTCTCTCTCTCTCTCTCTCTCTCTCTCTCTCTCTCTCTCTCAATGTCAGCAGTTAGAGCTATCAATTTTCCTCATGGAACTGCTTTCAATGTGTCCCAAAGGATTGTTGTGCTATGTTTTAAACTTCATTGAATTCTAAGAAATTTTATATTTCTTTTTTGGTTTCTTCTTTGACCTTTCATCATTCAGCAAGAAGTTGTTTAATCTCCATGAGTTTATGTATTTACTAGAGATTTGTTTGCTGTCAATTTTTTATTGCACTGTTGTCAGATAGGATATACAAAGTAATTTCAATCTTCCTGAATTTATAAAGATTTGTTTTGTGTCCCAGGATTGACTATATTTTAGAGAAGCTTCCCTCTGCTGTTAGTAGAATTCATATTCTTTGGTGTTTGGATGGGATGCTCTATAGATATCTGCTAAGTCCATTTGATTTATGATTTCATTTAACTCTGATGTTTCTCTGTTTATTTCTTGTCTAGATGACCTGTCTATTAAAAAAAGTGAGGCTATTGAAATCACCCATTGTTAATGGTCTGTTGCTAATCTGACACTTTAAATCTGGTAGTATATTTTTTATAAAATTGGGTACACCAGATTTTGGTGTGTATAGATTTAGGATACTAATGACTTTTCCATGAACTGTTCCATTAATTAGAATGAAGTTCCCTCATTATCTATTATAAGTTTCAGTTTTAAGTCTATTTTGTCAGATACTAGGATAATGATACCTGCTTGCTTCCTCATCCTATTTGATAGGAGTATTTTTGTCCATCCTTTTACTCTAAGGCAGTGCCTATCTTTAAAGTTGAGACATGTTAGCTTCAAACACATTTTGTTTCTTGATCTATTCAGTCACTGTGTGTCTTTTACTGAAGATGTGAAACCATTGATATTTAAAGTTATGGATGAGATATGTGTGTGAGAGAGAGAGAGAGAGAATGTGTGTATGTGTGTGTGTGTGTGTGTGTGTGTGTGTGTGTGTGTGTGTGTGTGTGTGTTAATTGTGGTCATTGTGCCATTGATTTTTGGTATTGTTTGTGCTCTCGATGGTACTTTGTGTTTTAATAATTATAACTTTACATTTTTCCCATGGTCTCTTGGTTATATCATTCCTCTCTTCAGCCCAAAATATTGCTTCCTGTTTAGTATTTAGATTTGGTTTGCTGGATATAAAAAAATTAAGGTTGTTTATATTGTGGGAAGTTTATCTTTCTCCTTCAACTATGGCAGATAGTTTTGCTGGGTATATTAATCTATGATGACTATCATTGTCTTTTAGGACTTGGAATGCACTATTCTAGGCTCTTCTGGCTTTCAAAGTTTCCATTGAGAAATCGGCCATTATTCTGATGTATATTTTTCTCTTACATCTTTCTATGTACTTTCTTTTTTCTGTATACTTAGTTTTTTAACTGTTATCTGCCATGGGGTATAGATGTATTTCTAAATGGTCTTATTAAATAAAAAACATGGAGCCAGATACAGGAATGAAAGCCTGAGAGAAATCAGGGAAATAAAGAAAGCCACAGCTAATTTTACCTCACCAACTGCAGCTTCCAAATGCAAGTTTCTTCCTGTCTACCCACACTTATATACCTTACTGTTCTGCCATCTGATTTGCTCGCTGTGTCCAGCTACATCACTTCCTCTTCCTGCCCAGCTCAGTTACTTCCTGTCTGTCTATGCAGACCTCCAGACCTCCATAGTTAACTAGTGTTGTAAATTAAGGCATATGCCATCATACCTGGCTCTGTTTCCAGTGTGGCCTTGAACTCACAGAGATCCAAACAAATTCCTGCCTGCCAAGTGATAGGATTAAAGGTGTGTGCTACTGTTGCCTGATTTCTTTGTTTACTTATAATGGCTGTTCCTATTCCTCTGATCTCCAGGCAAGCTTCATTTATTAAACCACAAGTAAAATATCACCACATTTCAGCACAATTAAAATATCACCACAATGGGGATTTTCTATCTTTGGTCTTGTCTATTTGTTCTGCTGCATGCTTCTTGTATCTGTATGGTTTGGAAAGTTTTCTTCTATCAGCTTGTTGAAGATCTAGTCTATGTCATTGACTTGGTATTAATCTCTCTCATCTTGCTTATAACTCAATGGTTTGGTCTTTGCATAGTGTCCCAAGTTTCCTGTATGTCCTTCTCCTGTTTTTGTTTTTGTTTTTGTTTTTTTCATATCCCTTGCTTATTTGGTCTAGAGCCTCTATTTTGATATTCTATCTTCTGCTTGACTCATTCTACTTATAAGGCTTCACTTTGAGTTTTCTAGTTGAGTTATTGGGTTTTTCAATTCAATTTTCATTTCAGCTTGGGTCCTCTTCAATGTTTCTACCTCTATTGAGCTCTGTTTTCAAATCCTGGAACTGTTTTCATCATTTCTATCAGTTTTATGCTTGTGTTTGCTTGGGCACTTGGGCATTTATTCTCTTTAAGTTCTTTCTCTTTAATTCTATAATTTTATTGTGCTGTTTATTTGTGTCTTCCCTAAACTACTCATGTTATTTAATAAGTTTTATGGTTGTTCTGTCAAATTCTGTGTCCTGGGGCTAATCTAGGTAATTCTCATCGGTAAACATTTCTACAGGACTGACAGGCTTTAAAGGGGGAGATATTGGCTTGCTGTTTCATATTGTTTATCTTTTTGTGATGTAATCTGGACACGTGAGCTTCTTTTGTTAGTTTTATGTATGATCTGAACAAAAAAGGTTGGGGCAGAAGATAAGATGTTGGGAAAGAGGGTTGTCCCTAGAGGTTGGAAATGGCTTAGGTCGAATAAAATCAAGTGGATACAGGGGACTTGGCTAGCGTGCAAGACATGTATTCTGGTTCAAGCTAGAGTGTGGGATATATCTCGGGAATAGGGAGGGTGTCTGGAGGGAAGGCTCAGGCATGGTTATCTGGCTAGACTGTGAAGAAGAATGTTTTGGGTCTGGCTGGGTGGAGAGTTTCATTAGTTATTTCTTAAATACATTCACCCTGTAATAGAGTTATTTTTGTATGTAAATAACACTGAAATAAACACATTAACAGACTTCAAAGATGACTCACCTCTGATTTGACTTTCTAAAATCACACAAGGAGGAGACACAAATTTTCCAGCTTCTAGCTCTAGAAGCATGACTTGCTCTTTCCTTGACTCATCACCTAGAAATGAAGCCGTGGAGAAGAACTGGCTACTCAGGAAGGTTATAAAACATTCTAAATTCAGAATAGACAGAATCACAGCTTCCTGTGCTCATCACGAATCTCTGTTGCTCCTTCTTTACACTTAAATGCTCCCCTTACAACTTGGGAGGAATAATATGAAGACACATCTTCCTTTGCTAATTCATGCCACTAAGGGTCATAGAAGTTTTTCAAGATGAGACCTTGCACAGGGCGTTATACTTTGATCTTAACTGTCCCAGAAAAGCCAAGTGTTCAAGGCTTGATTCTCAGTGTGGCATTATTGGAAGATGGTGGAAAGTTCCAGAGAAGAGGCCTTGAGCGAGTTCTTCTGAAGGTGATTATGAGACTCTACTCTCTTCTTTCTTTCCTTTTCTCTCTCACTTCCTGACCAGCAGATAAGTTGCTTTTGTCTACCACATACTCCCACTATGTACCCCCTTCACCACAGGCCAAAAAGCAAGACCTTTCTCTTAATAAGCTGATTGTGTTGAGTATTTGTGAGAGT